>NW_017805994.1:405620-447799 GCF_001891065.2 Hippocampus comes
CCCCCACACACACACAACACTCTGTTGTATTGTTACATGCGCAACAACTGTCCGTGCATACTGAAAATATGTGGCCTTATTTTGGGGAAACCGAGTCCAACTATGACATGATCATTTGTGAAGACAATTACCCGGCCAGCACTTGACGTCACGAGTTATTTCTAACCATTAATTTTGCACAGAAACCAACCACAGATTAAGAAGTATGATCACATTGACTATTTCATGGAACTCAGGTCACTTCAAACTGACATTTATGAACACTAAACAGCGCTGGTTAGCGCAACCATTCTCCAATCTAATTTTTTTTTTTTTTTTTTTTGTAGTTGAACTTTGTTCAAGGTCAATCTACGGTGTGTTCGAAAAGGTCCGGGACAGGTGTCACAAAAACAAAACTGAGCTTTTCCCTCCACGAGCGCCAGAAAAACAACCACCACATCGACAAAAGCGTTCCCGCGCTGTTCACTTGGTTCGCCCCGCGAGAAGAGGTGAGGCAAGACTCGCGGTCGCCTCCCCGTGACAACGCACCTGCACGCTTTGTCCTGAGCACCCAGCAGCTCCTGGCCAAGAAGAACACGCCGGACGAACCTCCCCGGTTTCCCGTTTCCCAAGCTCCAAGGGGTCGTCAAGCAGACCACTTTGAAGACTCTCCTGCTCTCTTGTAAGTTATCAATACTTTCTATTAATTGTGGCCATGGAGGACACTTTACTCAGACATGAAGGATGAACTGGAAAGCCACCACGAGGTCCCGCGACGTGCTTAGCTGCGGTTGTCAGGATGCGGGAACCGTAGCGAACGAGTTAGAAATGTGGACGCAAATATCACGAGAATGTTTCGACTTGTTTCCAAAAAAAAAAAACAAAAAAAAAAAAAAACGCACCGGGCGCTATCGGCATTTACAATTCGATGTGAACTCAATCCATCGCCGTAGCGAAAGATCCAATGGGCTCCTTTAGTATTTGTAGACCGTTGGACTGCGTGTTTCAAATATCAGGCAAAGTATTAGCCATCATGTCGATGCGCGACGTTAGTATACAGAGTGAGAGTAGAAAGAGCCGCTTGCATGTTTCGGTTTGGATTGTGATTTGGTCCTTTTAGCTCAGCAGTTCAAGGTAGGTGACGGGGACCTTTCCCTTTTCATTGCCTCGTTCGCCAACCAGCCAATCGGGATCCATTCCGGGTACGGTGTAGACGGTAATAAGCTGAAACGTGACCAAAAGCAAAAGGGAGATAATTTATTCCACAATACGGGCTGCCAATCATATTCAAAGAGTTTGATGAGCTGCCATCTACCATCCTGTATTATTTAGTCTCAATTTTTGTTGTCTGAATAATTCCACAAAAACGTTCTTAGCGCCAAAGTTCCCCAAGTCCCGTTCCTAAATTTCAATGCAACAAACCAACGAAAATGAAAAGGGCGAGTTTAAATCGACCCGGGCTAGTGCCATTTCCGCTTATGTATGCAATGATTGACAAACGTACCTCATCAGCCAAGAGGGACAGCTCACTTGAATCGTGAGCGTCGTAGTCGTACAGGACTTTGGCCTTTCTGGTGCCTGTAATAGGAAGCTGCGTTTGTTCCACGAGCAGCGTTTTGGCCTTAGTGCCGGAAGAGGTGGGCACTACGGTACCAGGTGACGGTGGTCCAGATGGGAACGCAGCAGACACGGGGTTGGGACAGGCGGCAGACTGCTGGGGGGTCCCCACCGCATTAGCACATCTGCATGAAGAGCGTGGACAATTTGTTTTCCCAAGTTCAGTCAATAGAAAGGACAGTAACTTCTTGGGAAACATCATTGCCGTAATAAAGGTCACTCTCACGATGTTGGAATTGTCTTTTGCGCTCACCTGTTGAGTTCCCTCTGGAGCTCATGCATGAAGTGATGACACTGAGCATAATAGGTGGCCTGAGCTTCCGCAAAATCCTGCAAACAACGCTGATGGTTCAGCTTTGGACAAAGAGCAGAGCGTCAAAAGAGCCGGCCAAATGATTGACCATTATTTACAGTCGCAGCATTCGACCCTCACACGAAAACAACGCACGTCAAAGGAGCGCTTCTTGTGAAATCACTCTTAGCTGAGGCTGTACATCCAATATTGCATCTTTGGGGTGTTCTACACAGTCGCGCAGTCGTGTGCGAGTCATGATTAATACTTGAGCGCTTACATGGGTGCTGCTGATGCCCTCAAGCAGCAGCCGGGTGACTTCAGCTTGTCGGTCAAACTCGGTTTGGGCGACTCGCAGCTCGTGCTCCGCCTGCACACGGAGCAGGAAGAATTGAGACACCGTATTTGTCATTAGTGGTAAACAACACGTACTTAAATTTTGTGTTGTATTGATGGGCAAAGGAGCTGTGAAAGTCTCACTTACTTTGTCCACTTCCTCACTCAGCAGCTGAGAGAGTAGAAAGCAAAAAACGTTCTCAGCAACACCACATCAACTTAACAATGGAAATGTCGATGCACCGCACATCTAAAACAATTAGGGGAAACTATAAAAAGGAGGACTATGGAATGTAGAATTTTAAGTCTTTCAAATCTTTTCCTGACATATTATAGCCTCGGCCCGTTTGGTACCGGTCCGCACAGAGACACGCCTGCGAGCTGTGAGCAAATCGACAGACGTGGAGGGAAACGTGCGCGACTCTCGCCAATCGGAGTCCCTCTTTCTGACATTGGCTTGCAAGTGAACAGATTTTGCCGAGAAAGGAAAGAAGAAGCCAGTACACAGACAGATGTAGTAACAAATTGACGAAACGCGCAGCTGACGGGCATCCGTGACTTTCGAAGATGAAGCGATTTTGACAAGAGAATTACTCCCCTAGCGATGTGGACGAAGAAGCTGTGGTGCATGCTACGTCGTCCAAAAACAGACAATACAAGAAACCTGTTGAAGCATTTGAACAAGTAGCACGTAAGTGATCAAGTGGGAAGGGTGAAAATGCGAGCACAGTTTGCACAGTTTGACCACGTAAACGTGAGCAGTATAGTCGCGAAGAACTTGCATGAAAGCAGCAATCACTCGTGTCGTCTTTTGATCGGTCACGTTTGCAAGTAGCAAGGATGCTAACGCCGTATGACGGATGATAACTTCCAAAATATTATGTTTACATTATAAGGCGTATTTATTATTCCTGATTGGGCAATTTCTTAGTAGTTCGCTGCGTTATTTTATTTTACATTTGTTGTGCAGTAGTGTTTGAAATGAATGAAAATAAAATCTATGTTCATCAAATGTTTAAAAATCTTTGTTGTACTAATTCAGTGCGCCAAAGATGACGGTGACTACAGGTGACCTCCGGTTTGATGAGGGACGGAACCAAGCACGTCATTGTCCAAATACTGTACACAAAACAGGGTTTACATTTCTACAAAAATGTCAGCTAGAGCTAGAATCAACACATGACACATCAGACTAAAGGCCCATGTTTCCAACCTTTTGCTGCTCTGATATATTAGGAGGCTCTGCCTCCATATCCCAACTCTCCCAGCCGCTCTGTATCTAATTCAGTTATAAAACAAGGAAAAGAAAGAAACAAACTAAAAGAAGTAACATTTGATGGTATCACAAAATGTATATTTTATGCCAAGGGTGTCCAAACATTTTCATTTGAGGGCCTCGCACAGAAAAATGAAAAGGTGAAAAGGCCACTTTCAAATTCAACTTTTTGAAAAAGTCAAGGAAGCAATTCTATGTTGTTTGTTTGATTACCTTTCTGTGAAAAGTGTTAAGGAACACAGTTTGCGATTTTTACACGTTTTTTCCCATCTCCACATTCAGAACCAAAAAAAAAAAAGAACAAACAGTAGTAAAGTGACCATTTTTCAATCAGTTAAATAAGGATCTTTCGTGTGATATCCTCATAAATACGATATATTTAAATACAAAATAAAGATATAATACTAGTAATAAAACACCACCAATAAATACTAACAAAGAAAACACTTCAATTAAAAACACAACCGAACCAAGAAAAACCTAAATACAGTCGATGTCATGTGTGTGGTGCACAACCATTTCCGGCCCTGGAGGAGGCATGCATGTAGAAGCATTCATTTTAACATGCATGTGCTCAAACCACAAACGAGACAAAAAACAAACAAACAATAAACCATCAAGTCCCACGTAGCTAAAGCGTATTAGCTCCCACTATCGAGTGTGTGGCCCGTGTCTGTACCAGTGGTTCTGCTTGTGATTCTTACCGCTGATGCACTGGCGGAAAGAACATAATTTCGAGGCCTTGTCTCCTGAAAATCGGGTGCAGCCTACAAACAACGAGAGCAGGGAGGAGGGAACAAACATTGGCAAAGTCGTGCGTTTTCAGTCATTAGTGAAGCAAAACAACTTCGCCGACGAAAGCATCATATGTGCAGGGGAAAACCGCCCCCCAAAACTTGTGACCAACATTGTGCGCCAGTCTTAAAAGATAAACCAAAAGCACCAATATCACACACTCAGAGATTCAAAAATCAGTCAATCGCTCAAACTTAACTAAAGGCTTGCGGAAAAGTAACACATGCCGTCGCTTGTGACAAGACCAGATGAGTTGTCATGCTTGAAAAGCCATGTAGCAAGGGACCATGCCAAAGCGACGTGCCTCCTTTGGTACGCGTGCTCTGCTAAAATCTGGGGCGCTTCGTTTAGTCGTCGTAAATTCGTTGATGAAGCACACAATTGTGTGCCTAAAAAAATAATAATAAAGTAGTAAAATAATGTCTTCTGAAGTAAAGCAAAGTCAAAGTGAGCGATTCAGATGACAATAATTCCTAACAACTTTTCACTGAATTCGAACTTACTTGGATAGGGGAAAATATAATAATAATAATAATGATAATCCAACTCACTGCTGCTTTGGCCTCTGCCTGTTTGGCTTTTTTCAAGCGTGCTTTGCAGATGTCAAGATCCAGCCGTCGATTCTCCAGAATTCGCCGCTCTTTCTGCAGGAGGCGGGTGCCACGCGGCCAGAAAACGTATTGAGCTTACAAAGGCAAATGAATGATGGTGACAGTGGCACTCACCGATATAGTCCTCCAGTCTCCCTCCAGAAAGTTACGCAAAGGGGCGAGGAAGGTCGTGGCAGAGGTTTGAAGGAACTCTCGCTCGGCCGTTCCCAGCCTTTTCTGGTATTCGCCGACTGTAATCAGGGTGCTACCTAGATTTGGCAGCAAGCGCAAACAAACTCGAATTATGTTCAGATGGTGTATAATGATCAATCAGTGTGCAAAGTTTTGTTGAGTGGATTGCCCAAATCATGATGTTTAATCACCACCGCACACTGAATATTATTAATTTGGCAACGTCAATAGCAGCATCCTACAAAGTCTCATCGTGTTCATGTCAGAAACCAATCAACTGACCGTAAGGTGTCCCGGAGCCAAAATCATTGGCGGCGTCCAGCATGTATTGGCCGAGCAATTCTGCATTCGTTGTCCTGGAAGGAAGCTTTTTCTCCAGTTTGTCATAGATGAACTCCTCTATTCGAGCACCTACGTAGACCACGAAAGAGGACGGACTTCTGATTGAAATGTCCGATAAGTGTGTTTAATTATTAGGTTTCTCAGAAGTCAAATTAAAGTGTCAAAGAAACTATGTTCACCACAGAGTCGTCGCACAATATACCTGATGAAATATTGTCAATGGCAGAAATGGGCAACTTAAATGTTTTTCATCAATGCTCCTCATAACATTTTTCTTTCTTTCTTCAATATACTAATATGACTTGCATTGGAAAATAAAGTCCGAACTCACCAGTGTGGTCAACTGAAGCATGAAGGGTTAAAAAAAAACAGTTAATAACACACATCTCGACCACTACACTATTTCTACCAATCTCCATTCTAAATCGAGGGTGTTCAAACTAGGGCCGCCATCCACTTGGAGAAACATGCGATGCCCTCCAAACAACGTCTTTTTTTTCATGGACGCCCATGTTTAAGACGATGCCAAACCACATCTGCATGTGTTTCAAGAGCGTGGCCTCGTTTTAAAAGAGTGCGGATACTCGACTGGCCTGCTTGCAGTCCAGGCCACGTCTCCCATTGAAAATGATGAAGTGCAAAATATGACAACGGAGAGCCGTGGCAGTTGAGCAACTGAAACTGTGCATCAGGCAAGAATGGGAATGTATTTTACCTACAAAGCTTCAAAAATTGGTGTTCTCACTTCCCAAATCCTTATGGGATGAAGTGTTGTTAATATAGCTCTTTAAGCACCCCTGCTGCACAGTGAGCAGTATTGCAGTTTGTATTTGAGAGAGAAATGTAAACTTCACCCCAAATTCTGTGTATTTGAATAAACTAATCATAATGCTCTGTACACACTACACTGAAAATAAACTGAATGACTCAACTGGACAGAATTTATCATTTCACAAAATTTGTGAAATGATAAATACCTGTTCTTTTACTATATCCTCCATTATGAAAGGGTGGAACGAAAATTTTTATGTGTTTCCCTACTTCAATAATTAATGTGGCACTGCCTCTTTAAAGTACAACTCCCGCCTTTGACTCCTTCCTTTTTCTCTGGATGTCCAGGGCAAGGTAAGCATTTTTGAGCTGGAAAAAAAACGTGTTTTCATTTCCAAGTTTAAGTATTTTAATAAATTGTTGTGTAATAATTTGTGTAGGGGCACGCTGAATCACTCTAATTGAGGGGAAGACATTGTTTTCTGCTATTTTCCTCAGGCTTTGTGATTGAGACGATTAAACTATGTTTAGGCAACTGAATTAACTGTGTGACTGACTACAATAATGCATAGCTACCTGAATGACAACTAACTGAATGTAATAATTGTAATAACTAACTCAAGGTTAATACCTCGTAAAACAATACGAGGAGTACAATCTCTCTCCGAACACCTCAACTCGAAACGCTTTGGCGCTAGATTCAACCAGTCTTTACGAATAATACGAGGCTCGTTGTACATGATCACGTGACGCTTTCCGCTCGGCACGCGCCGCTCCAAACGAGACGTCACCGTCCCCTGGTCATGTGACAATGACCTCACTGACACGCGCCTCGAAACAAGACTATTTTCCACGCCCACTTTTACTCGACGCAAGCATCTCAGCCCCTTGTCATTTTGCCCGTCACTACGAAACACCCCCGTCTGTTTACTAGGCGGCCAAGTGGTGTGTATGTTTCATTAGTATTTTATGTTTCTATATATTCCGTCATGCTTTGTTTATTTAATTGTACACCATTATGTTTGTTCCTCTAGTTCTACGCTGTGCCTGTGGTATAAAGAGAGAAAACTAAGACCATAGTAAACATCAGTGCAAAAGAACTCTCTGTGTCCTTGTTTGTGAACAAGCCGTCCTCTGAAGTCTAGGACTATTAGTGTAAAATACAACTTCTTGTAGGGATATTATGTTTTTGTTGTTGTTTATTTTCCCCCCACCGAAAACTATGAGAGGCCTCACTTGGGTTTGGCTGCAGGAGCACCTCTGTTTGTCTCAAGATCTTTTCAGTCCAGTTCTTGGTACAGTCCGCCCGAGCGATCAGGTTTTCAAGGTGAGGATCGAGTTCAGTCTTCTCAGCCTGGCCCAACTTCTCTTCTGTGAACTTAAGAGATTCCAAGGTCCTCAATGTAAATTACATTTGTCTCGTTCACATCTTAGTACAAAAAAGTAATAATCATAAAATAAGAAAGCCAATATCAATCAAATCATTCAGGTCCTAGTAGTTGGAGATTGACAGGCCATTGGGTGCAGCGTCTGCAGTGATGCGACGACTGCATCGGTCTGCTGAGAATACGATCTACCGATTGATGTACGCTCCTACTCGCATGATGGTGAGCTGTGTGCGTGGTAACCAAAAGAACGCTCCACCTGATCCCCTAAACAGAGGCACCAGAGTACATGCGTTTTGAGTTTTATCGGGAAGTGTACAATTTAGATGAATGTCCACTTGGTCACTTAAAAACTGTGCGTGCCTGTTAAAATTGGAATACATTACGTCTGGCGTTGGAGTTGTCGAGTTTTGGAGCTTCCTGTTGGCGGTACCCGGCAGAGCGTGGAATCACGTGACTCAAGCCTCACAGTTATCAATAATAAATGGAAGCTTGACAGACGTTCATCGGCTTACAGTGCTACCGGCGACGCGTAAATAACCCGACTGGTTTTGCGTTTCCACAAACAGAAAATTCCTTCGAACGCCGCACTTTGGGGTGGCGCGGTGGTACATCGAGCAGAGGCCCGCGGCATTCATCAGCGTTAGATGCAGTTCCACACTGACGCGGTAAATCGAGGGGGATCTTGCAGGGACTGTCCAAACGATTTTGCTTACCTGCACCGCCCTGGTGAAGAAGACCCCCGCATCCGAAGCCAGTTTTTTGACGTTAAAGTCCATGCTGGTCGGCTGTGCTAATCTTGCACAGGGGCTACTTGGTCGTTTCCCAGCAGAGGGAATCCTCTGAATCAGCTGAGATGATGTAGCAGCAGACTGAAGCAGTAAATCCGCCCCATCCAACGATCGGAAATCGACTCCCTTCCCTGCGTTTAAAGAGACAGTGTACTTTTCTTCCCCCCTCAGTAATAGTAGCATTAACAAATAATAACGCTACAATGCAAGCGCCCCTTCTGGAAGGCCCAGATAAGTGGATCCGGGCTCAGTATAATACAGTATTATGAGGCTGTGTGAACCAGGGCTAATATAGTTAACGAAAACTAACAAACAATAATTTATACTAAAACCGAATTAAAAAAAACAACAACATACTACACTTTGTTTACCACTCCATCTTTATTGCTTGTTCACCTTTACACTAATGGCCTGGTACAATTTAGATCAGGCACCAAAAAAATCCATAGCGTGTGGATGAAGTTCACTCAAATCTGGATTACACTTGCCGTTACAGAAGAAACCAGTTGCAGGCTTTTTATGACGATTGGTGAAACTAACAAATGGTTTGAGACTCCCAAGTGATTTTCTCTACTTTCAGTACAAATATGTGAACAGGAAAGACGGCGTCTCAACAGTAGCAACAGCGCCGCGACACATTTTCAACTTTATTAAAGCTTAGGAAAACTGAGCAATTGTGATCCTCATCGCTGAAAACTCCACCTTATGAGCATATTTGTCAATGGTGATGAATCCTACACACAGAAATATAAAATTGAAGTCATGAAGTGCATTTATTTCTCAGATCACTGCCGACTAGAGATTTGAGACTGCCTTGAGTCACCGCAAAAATAACTGTACATGAGAAGAGTAGTTAGTAAAGCCAGCGTGGATCCTTGACTGATATGACATGGCTTTCAGAACTCATGAATATAAATGGTTCTAGAGGAAGAGAACTCAGTGATGCACTGTGAGCTTAGTTAATACTGGGAACCAGTTCCCGCTACCCACACCGGGATGCATTTTCATTCGATCATCGGATAAATCAGCTGCCAGTGGCTATGATGTGAATGTTGATTGATTGCTGTGGAAGTGGACTCTGAAGCGAGGATTGTTTAATTGCTGCACATAAATAGTAAACCCCACTATTTCCTGCCGGTGAGCAGTACGCATACATTTAAGCAACTTTGATCATTAGTCGATACACTCTAAAGAACGCAACTTGTATTTTTTTTTTAAGGCTACAACTTTAAAATATAAATTATTGACAGTCATGGGAACAAAGGGGGGGGGCAATTGAAAAGGCAATTAGTTCTGTCAACTCGTGATTCTTTGTTGAAAATGCGGGAAGGCCCATTTTCACATTGACAAAACTTAAAATATTTTGTTGAAGTGCCCAATTTAAAATTTGTTGACTTCAAATTTTGAGTTCACACTTTTTTTTAACAGTGTAATCATGTATCTTTCTTTTCCATCTGCATGTACAAGGGCACGACCAGTTCAGGTTGTGCTCCGCCTCTCGCCCCGAGTCCAACGGGTTAAACTCCAGCTCACTTGTGGCCCTGATGACCTTAAGCGCTCCAGAAAACCGATGGATGTATTGATGTATTTGAGAGACGTGGGAAAATTCCATCAACAAAACATTCCATCGTGCAGGTCGGAAATCTTAGCTTTTCAGTAACTTACCTAACCCCCGTGCCCCTCCCCGCAAAAAAACAACTAACATAGAAATAAATTACAATTCAGGGATTATGTTCACTTTGGCTCCTCACCACCACCGAAATGACAAACAGAATTGAATGGCGTAATTGCAAAGCTTTGTAATCTGAACCTCGACAACGGGTGCAATCATTTTCACAGCAACATTTGTAATCCTTGTGTGATAACTTGACCACTTGTGCTCTTCAGGGTCACGGGTGAGCTAAAGCCTAACCCAGTTTACCACACCCTCGACTGGTCGCCAGATAACCACTCAATCTCACACTTGAGCGGGAAGTGAACGCAACGCACAAGACAGGTATGTGGACTGCTGCACCCACAAGTGAGAGCAAAACATGTCAGCTACTTGCGAGATAATCTTCATTTGACACCTTCACATTCTAAACAATAAAATGATTGGGGGGAAAGCTTGCTCCAAAAAATGTGTTCATTCCAAATGATTCTCCTCGTTTTTTATGAAAATGGAGCAATAGTGCGGCAATCTGATTAACCAGTAGAAGTGTGAATCATCGTTTCCTTAAACGTGCCATCCGTCCGACATAATTGTCATTGGTTGTGATTTGTGAACGCAGACATAAAAGGCAACAAATGTGTAATGTAAATATGAAGGTAATCAATGTGATTGCACCGACGGCAAGCAAGGACAGCGTTCCATTTTTAAACACCGCAACTAAATCCAAACGATCCTTTAGCGACCACAGATCGTTAAACCGTAGTTTGAGTGATTGAGTATGCACAGAAACATTTGCCGGCCCAATCTAAATAATTTTAAATAGAGGGTACAGTCGTGGTTGTTTACAATTATATTATAAAACATACACACGGTAAAAGGAAGGGACAAACAATATTTACATATATAACAAAAAGTCTATCTGCGGAGTCTTCCCTCAAGCCAACATCAGCCTACTTGCGTCTTGGCTCAGCTTCATGTGACCGCAGCTCAGCGAGCTAACCGGGAGAGGGTGGCCACCTTATGCGGGTGTTGCACGACACCACGTGACCTTTAGCCTCCGCCGTGGTCAATGCTACCTGGTTATTGTTGTGTGCTGCGGAGCGTGTCTGTTTCCTTCCGCCGAGAATCAAGCATCAATCCAGCTGCTATGTTCTATCAAGAAATATTTCACAAAACACACATTGGGCGATAACAGTCAGCCATCCACACGACCCCCCCCACCCCCCAATCCCATCCCATCAGATGAGAGGCTTGTGAGCAGCGAAGGTAAAAACACCATGCACCGTGCCTTAACCCCTAGACGTCATATATGTTAAGCTGGTGCCCAAACTGCTGTGAAAAGGGTCAGAGAGACAGTTCTGCCAACAAAATGAAAACTAATCACAATAAGAAAATGCACACATTGACCCTTGTGGTGATGACGAGGAGCTTTCGGTTGTTCTGCTCGATGTTTGCCGGATACCGAGGCTCAGCGGCGTCAACCTCTTTGTCCGTAGTTTACCTCCTGGGCATGATTTGTTTCCATGGGGTCTTCCTTAAAGCTCTCGCACTGCTCCATTACTTTCCTGAAAGAAAAGTGAAGAGATTTACTTGGCCGCAGAGATCTGTGGGATGATGCAATCCTCCGCAAAGGAATTACTTAGCTCTATTTTGTGTTTTTAATGACAAACGAAGCAGTTAAACAGAAACATTGTTATGTCCAAATATGGCCAATTTCTTATTTATTTATTTAGAAATGGAGATAATTGGTCCCTCCTCACATCTGGGACGGAAGCGCGTTAAAAGGACAGGGACGGAGGATGATTATTATATGAATAAGGACGAAGGGACGATGACAGAAGGGGGCCCAGGTCGCGGCCGGAGGATGGGGGACGGACTGGCAAAATAGGGTAAAGTCCCCATTTCCGGTACTGTCCCTCTCGTCCAATCAGCTATTGAGTCTGATCCCACGCCCACCCCCGCATATTGACCACAGTCGGTTGGAAAATGTTGTTGGGTTGAGTCATTTGTTCACGTGTTTTGGGGATTTGTTGTTGTCGGGAGCTTTTTGTTGTTTTGTTTAGTTCATCTTTTTTGGGTGTGTTTTTTCCCATTTGCTGTTGTGTTTAGTTTGAAGTTGTTTTGTTTAGCTATTCATCTTTTGTGTTTGACTTTATGATGTGATGACATGTAAACTGCATGGGTGTGTGAAAAAGATTGTCTTACTGGGCCATATCCTTTGTCTCAGGCTGCGAACTTTCCAACTCCAAAACTCTCTCCAAAAGGCTGATTCCTCCTTCTTTTATGAGCAGGGGACAGTACTTGCTCGCTGCACACGGAACAGGAGCAAAGATTGGACCAATGCGAACATTATTCCTGATATCGCAAAAATGTATTTAGATCAGTAGGCCACTGTCTATGTGTGTCAATGTGTGTAAGTGAGGAAAAGAACAAGCACAGTAAAGTGAAATGTTATGTTTGGACATGTAGGCTGAATCTTAAGATACTCACGGTAAACTGACACTAGGTTGTACAGAGCCCACGTGGCCCAGTGTTGACTAACTGGAGCAATGCTTTGAGGCAGAAGTCGCAGAATGGGCTCGAATGACCTGAGAGAATAGAACATTTGAAACGGAGGAAACCCCATGACAGCTGCATGGCCTCTTGATTAATTAAAAAACATTTTATTTTGCTGAACTGCGATGCGAGTAGGCAGGTGTTGACTGTAATTTTCAGTTGTAATATTACCAATCACCACTAGATGTCTGACATAAATCGGTTGTGCCAGCACTACATACACAGTATGTTAACAGAGGTCATTTTTCTAGGAAAAGAAAAGGTGTACACACTGGCTACAAACAGGCTCACATCACCAATTAGGTTTGTATGTGGAGGTTCCACTGTATATTTTAACGACAAAATTAAAAACCTAAGTAAACTAACATCCGCTGGCCACGTTATTTCCTTGGTGAGGAAGATATTGTCACCTGTAGTTGATGTTGCGCCGTGAGCTGACATCCCAGCTCTGAATCGCATCCCACATTTTGTCCATCACCGTGTCTCTTAGCGGCTCTTCCATAGACCAAAGTTCTGGTCCATCGAACATGATGTGGGAAAGCACGCCGCATGCATTGTATGACACCTCGATCCCATCGGCCTTACTGTCTAATAGATTGCTGCCGTGTGAGTGACGGGGAAAACAGAAAAGACTATTATGACAAATGTTTGAAGGAAGGAAGTACGGCATTGTATACCATTTCGAAAAATTGAAGTGCATGCAAGTTTTGCCTTCCAATTGTCAAATTTCTTGAGAGGTATCAAAACAAATATTCGCACTTTTTCATGAGGGCACTTTGGTCAAGAGTACCTGTTCCGGTATGTCGCTTCAACAGAGAATTTGTACTTTTATGTGCAAAAATAGGAATTGACTTCACGCCTCGCTGGCCTCAGTAATGTGTTACCTGAAAACAGAGATGAACTGCGGTGTCACCAGCTTTGGTCGGAGCGCTTTGACCTCGGCAACGTTACCCAGAAGCCCCAGCATGTTGCGATGCAGCTCCTGCTTATCTGGAAACCCCTTCGATTAAGTTTCAAAAAGACAGAAGAAGCTTTAATCACAATAAAAGAAAACTAAGAACGCAAAAGATATATCAGAGAGGTCCTTATGAGTCTTTGGAACTTGTGGGACCACACTCACTTTCAGACAGTCCAGAAAGAGACTCATCCCATGACAGTTGAGGAACATCTGACAATTGTCTGGTGTCTCATCGGTGATATTCCACAGAGCACTCCAAGAAAACTCCATCACCTGGTCACACTGAATGCAAACAAAACGCACAATGTGATTTCTTGAGCCTGTAGCTCTAGCATATCTACTTTCCATTAAATCAATGAACATAGAATTCAAAACCTCTGAATCATACTGAGGTTTTCAAAGAAAACTTTGAGATCTCAGGATCCACACTCCGTGACATTGTAACTCACCAATCGATCCTGCAACTTCTTCTGTATCAAGTTCAACATTGTCTGGAAACAAAGGACTTCTTGTGAAACCTCACAAGAAGAAATATTAGAGGGGCGGGGTGGAAAACTGAATTTTGATGTTACCTTAACAAATCCCATTTTTCCCACAGCTTCCTTATGGTGGTTGTCGACCTGGCAGACTAAAGCATTGCAGAGGTGCACAGCGATTCTCTGGATGGATTCGTCCTGCCTTGCCGGCTCCAAGATTTTGAGCAGCAGCTGGTTGACCCGACTATACTGAAACTCCAGCTCCTCAGGTATGCTGAAGTTGCACAGAGTCAAGCAGCAGTTCCTTTGAACCTTTTGTTGAGTTGGTGGTGGAGGGGGGGGCAAGATTATTCCATTTACAATCATATCAAACAAACAAATGACACAGCACACACCCTCACTATGGGGAAGAATCAATTTTATGTCAATACTTTTCCTATTTTGTGAAGATACTTTGAACAGCAAGGTACATTTCAAAATTTAGATAAGTGTTTGAAGGATGACCCTTGTGTCTGAGAAACGGAAGAAGAGCACACTTACAGTGACCTCCTGGTATTGCTCCATTCCATTTAAAACCACTCGAATGACCTCTTGGCGAAGACGCACACTTTGGTCACTGCGGTATTCGGTGTTTGTCAGGTAAAAGAGCGCAGCGCTACCTGTCACCTGAATGCTCTTATCGTATTTATGGCACTTCAATGCTGCTATAACAAGCTGAAATGAGACATTTTTAGCAGTCATGTAAACAGCCACATTTTTTTTGGGGGGGTGGGGGTGGAAAGAATTTTGTCGATTAGTCGATGTCCTTCTCATACCCGTAGCGCTCGGAGTAGCTGGATACAATGTTGTATCCTGGCAATGTCAAACAGTTGATTGATGGCTCTGTGGGCCAATTCAGGTCGAAACTCGGTGTAAGCTTCAATAGCATTCAGGACCTGGTCTTCATTCTTTGATCCAGTCACCTGCCAATGCGCCACAACACCAACAAGCACAAAACAAAAGCTGTTAATAAGCATTATGAATACACGCAACCTTTTGTCTTATTTTGTCAGAGCGTTTGTTTCCGTGTTAGGGTCCCCTCAGAAACAGCTTTGCCTGAATGGCAGCCATTTCCCTCAAGAGATTTTCTTTCAACTTCAGTCTACACACCACATTCCAAATGATTCTGTAAATGATGTTACTCTAAGATGTTTATAAATAGTCAATGCAAATGTGTGGCCTCCATCCTCCCCTGAAGATCAACCCTATTGAGAACCTTTGAAGTATCCTTTAGCAAAAGGTCGATGAGGGTAGGTGGCAGTAGCAAAAACATTTCCAATTGTTTTGGGAAATTGAGGACGTCGTGTCCTCCAGGCCAAAGAGGAAAAGAACCATCCGGACCGCTTTGGATGCAAAGCTGAAAATCCAGCATCTGTGATGGTATGGGGCTGTGTTAGTGCTGATGGCATGGTAACATGGGTTTAAAAAAAAAAAAAGGCACATTGTTGTGTTTTTGTCCATAAACAGCAGTGACCAATGCTGAGGATTGCAATTGCTTTCCAGCCTCTTCTCCGCCACTGAATTCAGTCGAGAGGATCATGCATTTGAGACGGCTTACTTTCAGAAGATTGAAGGCATTTCTGTCAGTTGTACCTTATAAGCAGGGATATGCGTCACATTACAAAGGGTGGTGTCGTATAAACCCAAAAACTGCAGAGGCCTCTTCAGCTCTTGGAAAGGGTAGATGCTGCTCTTGCATGGCTCGTTACTGGAGAAGAGAAAATAATCTCAGAAAATCACGAAAGAGGTTCTGATATCTGCTTCGTTTTGTGTTATTTACCCACCTCGGCCGACCCATAGCTTCTTCTAAGTGTGGAACTGTGCAGTTGTCAAGCATGATGTGACCCGAGATGTCCAGCGAGACCAGATTGACCAGTCGCTGAACGATAGCGGTCAAGATTTTCCTGGTCATCTTAAACTTGGAGGTCCTCCGACACTCACGTGAGATGTCAAGATGCCTGAGGAATGCAGGTTCATGAGTTCTTGGTGGATTTGGACAGTGAATAACACAATTATTTGGTTATCAACTAATCTAAGCTTGCGTTTGATCGGGTATTAAAATGAGAGTTTAAAAAAACTGAGTAGGGTGCAAAAACCCATGAATTTGTTATTGTATCCGCACTATGTTGACCAAGTTTTCGCCAACTGACATAGACATAGAAAAAAATGCAAGCAGACCTTGGTACTCACCTGAGATTGACAAGTTCCACCACCGTATTGACCAACTCTTCTGAAAGGTCCACATTGTAGAGAACAAGAGATGCCAGTCTGTCTTTCCACTGAGTGAGAAAAGCTGTTCCGAGTAACTGTACGTTAGACAGATCTAGTGAGGTGAGCGATTTCAAGGGTTTGAGCAGCGTCTCGGCATGCATCTCATCTGGTAAGCCACCCAGGTTAAGCAACCGCAGGCGGTTGAAACCCTGAAAGTTAAAGTCCGTCTTTAACGCCTGCCTCGACACGGGGCTTTCTTCCTCGTCATCCTCTGTGTCTTCATTGCAGGCGAGTGGGGCGCCGCCCTTCCGATAGAAGATGTTGCTGCAGCCAAAGAGACAAAGAGAGACCAGCGTCTCGCGGAAGCAGGTCAGTGTTTTCAAGCTGCGGGATGACAGACTGTTGCAGTACGTGAGGTGAAGCTCAATCAGGTCCTGGAAGAAAACATTCAACATATTTTAAGGACTTTTAATGGAGGACAAATGTATTTATTATTATTTTTTTTAATAATTTATAATTCCTCCTGAGTGTTGGGGTCAACCCTCCAAAAGCGTTTTGTAATCGCGTATTTCTTGCAACCCGCGAACACAAGCCCAACTGACATGACATCACACACGGCCAAACAAATTTGGATGAGCACTTTACGCAAACAGCATTAAGTCAATAAACGCACCTTGTGACATTTAGACAGAGCACTATGTATGCAGCAGTGGTTATTTTTCGAGTACTGTACTCATAAAGTTAAGTTGAGGGTTATTTTATCAAAAGTACTCCAATTAATATCCTTGTGATTTTCTTAATTAATACATATACAAATTTGAAGTTGTTTAGCTGTCAGCTATTATTTCACTGCTTTTTTACCTATGTTTTAAGTTTTTGCCATGGTATATATTATCGAAGTCAAAATGTTGGTACCGTGACATCACTAGACTGTTGAGAGGTTGAATCCGAGGATTTGGACATTTTCAAGTTGAACAATGGGACTAAGTGATTAATTGATGAATAAAATTGTTGATTCATTTGATCATAGATTAATCCATACACCTCAACTCCAAACCATATTTTGTTGTCAGAATCACACAGAGCAGGTGAGTATAAAAATAGGTGTGAACGTACGGTACTTATAAATACGAAACACAGTTCCCCACAGATGGTCCGTTCTATTATATCCTAACAATCATTATGAAAAGTGATCTTCATTTAATAATACAGTGCAGCCTTTTACCTGTTTCCTTATAGCCTCCAAGTCTCTGTCACGGACAAAGTCTTCTTTCAACTGCACCCTGGTGAGTCTGGTGCTCCGAGGTTCTGAGAATAGTTGGAAAAAGTTCTCTTCTGGTTCAAAGTTACTCTCTGTATGCACCAACTCCATGTACCTATTTAAACAAACAAAAACGTAGGATGCATGAGCTCTGCAATACATTCAGGGCACACGCAACTGACTAAGTGAAATGAGCTACGTGTCATCGTGGTAAGGCCATATACATACACGTTGACCAATTTGTCACAGATTTCACTGGGAAGAAAGATGTCTGAGCGCAAGCAGAGCTTGTCCCTCGAACCCTGATAGCACATCGTCTTTCTCAGGTTCCTCAGGCAGAATACCGTTGCCAGAGTCATGAGGCTGTCTGGGTTGTCTCCTGCTTTGGCTGCCATATTCGCCTCTTTTTGTCTGGCTCAGATCCAAGACTTGGCAGTGCAGGGGACCTGATGAGACAAGTATCGACAAATTAAATGAATGGTGAGGATGAGGACTTGAGTGAGGGTGAGCAGTACCACAATTTTGACAAACCTTTGCTCATTTGTTTTTCCTCCAGAGCTTAAGAAACATGTTACAGTCACATAGAGGAGAGCTTAACTTCACAATGGAAAATAATGGGGTAAATATTGCAGGAAAAAAGTTTTAACACCGCTGAATATAAGTGTCAATATAATCAGTACTTCTCTATATGTTTAAACACAAGGCTGCTGCAAGTGGCACACTTGTCATTGAAAGAAAGAAAAAAAAACATTGTTTCATTAAATTCTATCTATAGGACTAATGTTGAAATTATTCATAAAAAAGGAATGTGTGAAGGGGAAATAATGTCACGCGGTGAAGGACAACAAGCCACTCCGCGGAATCTGTACTTCCAATTTAAATGCCAAGCAAAAACACAACATTGGCCATCTTGCTGCTTGTTAACGACTGAAGTTGGGTACTTTGCAACTTGTTCAAACATTTACAACAATATGATCTATTGACGTAATATTAAGCGAAGGGACTCTTGCAGGTTCACTTCGGTTAAATGTATACTTTCCTCGTTTTCTGGGGGCTATTACGAGGTTGTTAGCAATAAAGCAATGAATCCAAAGCGACTAAGTTAGCAAACAAGCTAGTTAGCGATGAAGTGGAACAATTTACTTAACTAACACCAACGCGACAGAGTCAGATATGACCGGGTAGCGAACAGTTATTTGCGCGTTCATAATGACTTACAGGTAGTTGTTATTCTGAATTGGGCTTCCAATAGCCGGTAGTGTACATCACTTGTGTATTTCGGGTTACGTTAGCTTTGGGCTAACGATGACTTTCCCTGCAGTGTTAGCGAACGTAGCAGTGCGGCTAGCGCTAGCCCCAAACATATGTGGAAATACAGAAAACAGTCAGTGGTCAGCGGTGTCTGAGTGGGCAAGTCGTCATCTGATGGTCTACCTTAGCTTTCGCCAAGGCTTTCCGTCTGGCTAAAGGCGAGAAACGGAGTTATTATCACCAGTCTTCGCTCATCTGATTTTCGTTTTCTTCTGATGTCAACAAACAGACTCCTCCTACTTCTACTACAAGTCCTCCCTTCCTCCGGTTCCTCTTCCTCGTTTCCTCGCGTTGCTATGCACGGGGTGGAAAAACAAACATGATTGTCAATGCAAAGAGATTTGGTACCCAAAAAGTCAGATCACATATAGACTATATACGCAGTATCAGTTTGCGGTACTGCAGGTTTGTCTTGTGTACAGTGGTGCAGTTATGCCTGTTTTAGAGAAATGAACAAAAATGTGAGTTGATGTGCCAAACTTAAAAATGCATCGACTGCTACAGTATTATGTTGATGGTGCACTGCAGGATGCATCGCTTTTACAGGGCCCTAGCCAGAAATGGTTCCGTGGGGTGGC
The DNA here is from genome assembly GCF_001891065.2 of Hippocampus comes. Classification (NCBI taxonomy): domain Eukaryota; kingdom Metazoa; phylum Chordata; class Actinopteri; order Syngnathiformes; family Syngnathidae; genus Hippocampus; species Hippocampus comes. The sequence continues at coordinate 425,028 of NW_017805994.1, forward strand.
CAGAGTGACACAACACCTCAGTGAGGGGTGGCCAGGGTTGACTGTGAATCTGTGCGTCATTATCAGACCGTCCACAGTCAGGGAGATAAAATAAAACACATACATAGTCGTGCCTGACACTTCTTTGTAAATGTTATTTTAACATAAATCAGTGTGTACGTTCCACACAGTGACTGTACACCCGTGTCAGCAACTATCCGCTTGTTCCTTTGGTTCCGCTGCCACACTTAATGAGTCTTGAATTGTATTATATTAATTCTTATCAGTTAATCGCACCTGTTCCTTTCCATTAGTGAAGAAAAATGCAAGATAACAACCCTGCCAACATACAGAAGAAGGTAAAAGCTCTCCCATCTACAGTATGCATCAGATGTTCAAAATCACATGTAGAGATGTAGCACTAGAATCACGAGCATTCTTTTTTTAACACCAAGCTAACAGGGATTTCAATGTTTTTCAAATGAGTCACAGTCACGGTTTTCATGTTAACAATGTGCAACCTAAATTTAAGGTGGCAGTTAATTAAGACACCCATTCAGCGAACTAGGGGTAAGAAAACCACACTTTCACAGAGGAACTGAAGAACAATCCAAAATACAGTATTGGGTGGGGGTCGTCTTATATTTTCAGAGGCAGACGTGGGCATAAGTACAGATAGATGTCCACATAATTCCGGTTCCACTTGATTGCAGTCTTGCGACACTTGGAGAAGGGCATATCAATGGGGAAAATAATCTGTTATACAAGTAAGATTGAGTTCGAAACTTGGTCACGGAATGACATAAACGCGAAAGTCAAGGTACCGTACTTACTATGTCCCTCCCCTCCTCTGTACAGTCACGTGCAAGCACGAATACCGCGGTGCGTAGACCGTAGTGTGGTGCCTTCTTACAGTGTTGTGAAGACGGAAGTGACGGGACGATTTCTCTCAGGCACCTTTTTGGAAATAGTTGCATGAAAATATCGCCGCTTGCCCAGATATGTCCGTTGCATACAAAAACAGGTACGTTCTGCGAGGGATGATGGGCGTGAAAATAGCATGCAATACACGATCGGTATTTACTACAGTGACAAAAGCATCCTGACCACAATTCGGACTAGCAGAACCTTAAACTTGCATTCAAGAGCTATTGCGGACCGCACCGCTTACATTTCACTTTCGTGTTGTGTTGAAATGTAACGTATGTAGTCAGTAAATCGCGGTGTTGTCCCAAAAACGAATATTTAGGTGTTCGTTTGACAAGCTAGCGATGCTAGCTTCCCGTTAGCATGTCAGCTGATAACATCCAACTAACACGAGCCTCTAACGTCAAACGTTTTGCTCTCTTGCTGACTGTGTATTTTTGAAAACGTGTTCCAAGCTAAATTCTAAAAGTCAGACTCTGTTTAATTGAATCGACCGACTGTGGTTATTTGGCATTCAAATCCGTTTTCCGTCGGACGTACCCTCATTTTCTGCAATGATTTTTTTTGTATTTTGCCTTCAAATAAGTATTTGTGTTCTGTGCTTATTTATTTTTACAGGTCTTGCTTTAATTAATAACGGGACATAAGCACGTGATAAATTCAGAAACAGATCAAAATCACGTTTGATATTTTCATTTCTCTAACCATTAGCAAATAGCAAATTGGTGGTGTGCTTAGTGTCAACATGGGTGACATCGTCGTAAAAAATTATAGCATTCAACAATCTCCAGGGCTGAGTGAACGTGAACTATCTTTATTTATTCGTATTGCACTGGAGGAAGGTTTGATTTCAAGCATATATCATTTTTAACTGGTTTTGCACAAGCTTACTCTTGGGTTCACATGTCACACACCTGGATCAAGTTCTCTGAGAACAATCCATATGTGTAAGTGTACAGGGTCTATCCTGCATGTGCATGTGTGCATATATGTGCTTAAGTTCTGTGAAGTATAGTCTATCATGTAGATATTCTCAAATTGAAAATATTTGGGTATGCAGAATGTACAACATGTTTCCAATTCCATTAGGATAGTTCAGATAAAAACATTCTCCATTGTTTTTCCGTAGAATACAGGACTTCAAAGTAGCTTTGACAGAAGAAAACATAAACTTGCAAACACTGAGGGAGCTGTGCTTCAATGGTAAGTTTCTGTCTTGGGTCCTATTGCTCTGATAAGTCATTGCCGAACAGCCCTTGAGCGTCCTTTTCTTTATTCATCGCAGGAATTCCCTTTGAAGGAGGCATACGGGCACTTAGCTGGAAGGTAAGCATCATTTATGACCCACAGGTCAATTATTCAGCGTGCTCTATACTGCAGCCCAACATCGAGTTATGGATGACTCTTTTGATGAACTTTTCAAGTTGCTCACAAACGTTTGTAGAAAATCTGCTTTCTACTCTACTCTTTTCAGATCCTTCTTAATTACCTTCCTCTTGATCAGACACGATGGGACTCGTTCCTCAAAAAGGAGAGGTAGGCTAAACATTGTACGTGTTCAATGCAACACTGCTTATGATTGGATGGAGATTGCAGTGGAAATAAGAGAAATGGCAGTGGTGTTGGATATGACATACAAACCCCAGCTGGTTACATTTGTCTTGTCCTATTTAGTTAAAAAAAAAAAAAAAAAATCCTCATTCCAATTAATATGAATGCCCGACTTGAATCCTCATGTGTTTTACTATTAATGATCAGTGATCCCAGAGCTCATTATATGTTGGTCATGAAGAAGAAAATAGTGTAAGATAATATTCCAAAGCTGGTCATTCATTTTGTGATTTTAAACATATATTGTTTAAAGACAACGATTCATCCAGAATCTAGTTTGTCTCTTGATATCAATAATACCACACCTCTTCGAAAAGGTCGAATTGTCCTAAACATTTCATTGGCTACATACAGGGAGGTGTATACACAGTTTCTGAAAGAAATGATCATCCAACCTGGCATTGCCAAGGCCAACCTGGGCCTATCCAGAGAAGACGTTACAATGGAAGACCATGTGAGTCTAAATCGCCAAATAGATTGCAATGGGGCACTCATTTCACAGTTTGTGCTCAAATGCCTGTCATGACAGATGTCTGAGCCACAGATATCTATCACACACAAAGGTTTCAAATCAAGCGAATGTTTTTGTTTATTCTTGCTTTGTTTTCAGCCTCTAAATCCGAATCCAGAGAGCAGGTGGAATACATATTTCAAAGATAATGAAATTCTACTTCAAATTGATAAGGATGTAAGGTATGGACCTAAATTAATACTGTAATATTTGTTTCTTCCAAAATCTTCTTTGTACTCTTACATCAGAAGTTCACTTGAGTTCCTGAATGTGGGGTTTCTTGCACCTGCAGTAAAATACAAATGCTTTTATTTGACAGGAGGCTGTATCCAGACATGGCCTTTTTTCAGCGTCCGACGGACTACCCTTGCCAACTCATCTTAGACCCTCAGAATGATTATGAGACATTGCGTCGACGAGTGGAACAAACCACCCTGAAAGCACAAACGGTCAATCGCAACCGCAGCGGAGTAACTAATGTAAGTGTCAATTTCTTCTTTCATACACTGTATTTGGGGAAACACGTTTGCTCACTTATGCACAATGAGATGACCTCTCCACATTTACCATTGGAGCTTTAAGGCGATGATTTGCTAATCAAGTTTTAGCAATGTCAACACTGACTCCTTGCTGAAATTAGCAGGTGGTCGGTCGCAAAACCACCACCATGCTTCAATGTTGGCATCGTGTTCTTTTTAATCAAATGCTGTGCCATTTCCCCACCGGATGTTGGATTGTGGCACGGTGTGTCTGTTTCTTGAGCTCTTGCAGCCCACTTCTCATTGTCTGACCTGTGCATAAACAAGTTTGTGTGACGTGTGTAAAGAAGTTAGCAGTTGCTCATTTGACGTTGCAAACTGCGATGCAAAACCACTTGTTTGAGCTTTGATGCAGTAACTGCACACTATAAAGTCACTTGAGTGAATTGCATCTGTCCTCCAAGGTCAGCTCCCCTGGAAAGTCTTTGAACCTGTACCCATCTAATGAATACGAGGTGTTGCCCAACGGGAGTGAAGCACATTGGGAAGTGGTGGAGCGCATCCTCTTCATCTATGCCAAACTCAATCCTGGGATTGCTTATGTCCAGGGCATGAATGAAATTGTTGGTCCAATCTACTACACCTTTGCCACAGACCCCAACAGCCAATGGAAAGGTAGGTGGTTAACATTTCGTTCAAGTGAAACAATTTGTTGAACCGTGGACAGACACATCTAGTTGAGGCACAGTTATTTGACAGTAATTCATATTATGTGAAAATGTTGATTTGATGCCACTGGAAGGTCAAAGTCAACAATTGTACTGACTTTTTATTGCATTTGTAATCTTGAAATAGTGTTCTTTTTTTTCGTTGCAGAACATGCAGAAGCAGACACATTCTTCTGTTTTACCAACCTCATGTCAGAAAACAGAGATAATTTCATCAAGAGCCTGGATGATTCCCAGTGTGGCATAACATACAAGATGGAGAGTGTGTACTCAATGCTCAAAGAAAAAGACCAGGAGCTCTATTTCAAGCTTGTAAGGATACAAGAAAATGTTCTCAGTTCAGTTTGTCTTCCCACCTAAATCACGGGTGCCCGATATGTCCATCGCAATCGACCGGTAGCCCGCGGACTGTCAATCACGAGTGGTGAAGGGGGAAATGGATTGGGGGGGAAGATTCTTTTTGTCATTAATGGTGTGTTTCTCCTTTTTCCTTGCACATAGCTAGAACAGAATATCAAGCCTCAGTACTTCACCTTCCGCTGGCTGACCCTGTTGCTATCACAGGAGTTCCTCTTACCAGATGTCATCCGCATTTGGGATACCCTGTTTTCTGACCAGGACCGCTTCCACTTCCTCATCCTGGTCTGCTGTGCCATGCTCATGTGAGACACTCAAGCCCACATTGATGAAATGAGTACTTGTGCTGCGTCACGTTCACGGTTTCTCTTTCACGTCACACATTGACAGACTGATCCGGGAGAACCTCCTGGCTGGAGACTTCACAGTGAATATGAGATTACTACAGGTGGGTGTCTTTTGGAAAATGCAACAAATGTTCACTATATTGATTTGAAAACTCTCCGCTGGTGTTCTTTTATTCACGGTCCTCAAAAATCCAAGCAGACTCAGATGTACTGTATCACAACAAACCAAACGAGAAGGCTCGTATTGGCTGTCAGAATGTAAATGGGAAGATTTCCGGTCTAAACCGATCTTGAAGCAAAATTGCAATTTGTCGACGGGCTTTTAAACCAGTGTTAATTTCATGGACTAAGAAATTGTCATCATTCACTTCCTCACAAATATATATTTTTTCCAGACAAAAACGAAACAAAAGCAAAACTAGATACGATAACGCTGGTAGGAAGCGGCAAGAGGATTCGTGGGCCGTTTTACGTTGGGCGACAAAGAAAAAAAACGACCAAGTGTCAAGACTGGAACGGTCATGGGTGGGAAGAACGCGACGAATTTTTAGGGACAACTACGGAATGTAAATCCCGAGGTGTTCTCCAAGGTAAAAGATGCTGCCCTTGCTAACGCTTTCATTTTGTCCTCAGGATTACCCCATCTCAGATGTCCATACCATCCTGACCAAGGCCAAAGAGCTGCAGGACAACTCATAAGCCTCTTCATAACTCTTCCAATCCGCTGCTTCCTGTCAGACATCGAGCGGAAGCCCGAACAACGACAAAGCATTAGCAATTATGTTTAAAGCCCTTCACGCATGTGTTGTGGAGGACAAAAAAACAAATGGAAAAAAAACAACTTGCCTTTTAACAGGATGACTGATATGATGGTCCGAGGGGACCGCGAAGAGAATGATGGAGCGTCGTCTCTTGCGGTGAGGTGGAAAACGCGTCTCGTGCATTGTGGGGGAGCGGCTCCCTCGTGGTCATCCTCCCTGTCCTCAGCCATCTCTCCCGCGGAGACTTGTCCTGACCACGTTTGCATCGGGGACACCAGGAGGCATTGTTACATCGCTCCAACCAATCGGTATGAAAACATTCCAGAGATGTGCAACAGCGGAGTCGACATTTGAACACTGCATTCGCATTTTGAAGCGTATTCGGTTGGTTTGAGCAGGGGCGCATGTTTTTTTTTTCCCCCCCTTTCCTACGTTTTTGATTGTTGCGTGTTTTTAAAATGTGATGAATCCTGTCTATAGTTTTCTGATCATTGACAGTACTTGAAAGGTAATTAAGAAGTGATCAGACAAGGTGTTTTGGAAAATAACATTGTGCCTTTAGCCCTGTGATGAATTTCAAAATGTTTTCCTCTTGATCGCCCTTGACCGCATGAAATATTGAAAGGATTGAAAAAGACATCCCAAGATAATTCACACTACCGAAGATGTTATGCCGCCAGTGCGGTAAATTTATTTTTACATGTCAAACGTTTTACAGCTACTTGACGGAGCCAGGTTTACGTCGCACGTGAAAACTCTAGCGAAAGCTTTGACGGGACATGTCTTCGTCTTTGCACATTTGACACGACATCCTGGATGTGGCAGAATGTGACTACGGGCTTGTACGTTTGTTTCGGTTTGTCTCGAGGAGAGAGCACCTGGGGCCGGGGGGGAGGTTGTTGTGATCCATCTTAATTTTCCTTTGCGGCTCCTGTGCCTTTCGTGCAATCGTTCAAAACTCACTTTTGGGGGACGTTCGACGTTTTCCTACCTTGGCGATAACCGTGAAGGATATTACACTTGTTAATTTGTAAATGCTTCCTCGCGGGTTCCTGACTGATTAAATCACAGCAAGGCAGGCAACCTTGGTCTACCGCGGGGGTGTCGGAACTACGGCCTGAGGGGCCATTTTTCAGCGGCCACTTTGTGCTCTGTGGCTGATTTATGAAGACATCATGTGAATGATCCTCAAGAAATTCTTTGGGGAAAAAATGGTCACTTTCCTACAGTTTGTTCTTTTTGGGGGGTCTGAGAGCTGGATCTACCTCTACCTGTGAGATAGATGCCTGTTGTCCACTCCAAAAAATCCTCAACGATTTGCCTTTAACAGAAAGAGGATGAAATTAGCTAGACAATATAAAACAATCTAGAATTGCTTTCTTGACTGACGTTAGTACATTTCAAAAAGTTGAAGAATTTTAAAGTGGTCCTTTCATCCTTCCATTTTTCGTTGCGCGGCCCTCAAACGAAAAAGTTTGGACACCCCTGCTGTACTTGATGTAAAATCTGTCGAGTTGCATGTTTCAAACTTTATAATCATGATTTTGTAATGGCTCCGGTGTTAATACTTGTATATATGTTTTTACTCGTTTTCAGGTGTGCATTAAAATGAATGATGGTGTAACCTACTTTACAGGGAGTTGATTTGTATCACCGGAATGATGCCGCTGACCATGTCAGATTAAGCTGAGCATACAGTTGAAACCAGAAGTGTAGATACACGAAATAAAATGACAGAGTGTGTGTGTGTGTGTGTGTGTGTGTGTGTGTGCGTGCGCGCGCGTGCGTGTGTGTATTTTTTTTTCTTTTAGAATTTTAAAAAACGTAATGTCCAAGGAATGAAAGTTCAAGTTTAGTAAACAACACAAAAAAATCTTTCATTTAATAATCTGTGGTGTTACGTTCTCATCGACAGTCTTCCGTTCGGTTACTCTTACTGGATGGATGGATGGATGACGCGGTTAATGTTGGTGTTTCTGAATTCCGCGGGTGCCTGACGGCACAGTAGGCGCGACTTAGCGCGAGAGCGAGGTGCGATTGGCCTTTGACAGTGGGTTGCCATTAACGGGAGGGATCACTCATGTACATACTGTGTAAAAATGACCGAGACGAAGGTTTAAAGTTCGCTTGGCGTGTCTTTTCGTCATTGTGTGAGCGTGCGGACAAACCGACAAGTTTGAAATGTATCTGACTGGTATGTAATTGTCGCGGTGCAGAAGAGAATCCATTGGACTAAAGTTTAAACCCTAGCCGCTATCCTTGCTTGTTTGTTGCGTATACGTAATAGAGATAAATACCCACTAGAGAGAATCCATTCGACTAAAGTTTAAACTCTAGCCGCTATCCTTGCTTGTTTGTTGTTGCGTATACGTAATAGAGATAAATACCCACTAGAGGGAGCTTTGGCTGTTTGGGGACGTGCAGACTTAGCCACAATCTTCAACCGGGGTTCCCTGCATAGCTTGTACTGAGGTAATTGTGTTTTTCAACCCTTGATCGGCCAGAAACTTTTATAAGTGTGTATACAGTTAGTAATTTACTTACACACAGGTCTTTGTGAACAGTCAGCTTCTTAAGATGGCTATGAATGAGAATGCAAGCAAGAAAAAAAGTGTACTGATGTCACAGATATTTGTGGCCATTTAAATTGTATTCCTATGATGAAACCAACTATTACACATGCATTATCACACTCCAGTTAATACATAACCTGCTTTTGTTTATTTAGGTTTGTTTAATGAAGTATTGCAGTACACGTGGTGGAGTCCATGGATGGGACTTCCGGGATGTACTCTTCTCAGGTTATGCTCCCGACGGCGGGATGTTCATGCCTGAGACCATTCCCACGCTGACTCCAGAAGCTCTGAGATGCTGGAGTGGACTGTCTTATCCCAAACTGGTGGTGGAAGTAGCCTCGATCTTCATTCCCTCTCAGCTAATTCCCAGAGAGGACCTGAATGGTGAGCTCACTGTCAGAGGGGAAAGAGGACTACATGATATGAAATACTTTTGCGGGGGAATGTATAACTTCCAACTAATTGCATTTCTTTCCCTGTCACAGTTCTCGTGCACTCTGCTTTGTCTGGATTTGCTGTGCCTGATGTGATTAGAATTGTCCAGCTGAAGGATGGCCTGTCAATCCTGGAGCTCTTCCATGGAGATACGCTCGCCTTTAAGGACCTGGCTATGACATGCACAGTGCGCTTTCTGAACTACTTCCTGCAGAGGGAGAAACGCAGAGCCACTGTTCTTGTTGGTATGAAAGTAGCAGCTGTAATGAATAATATTGAATGTTATAATGTGGGCTGGGTTTTTTTTTTTAAATGTATTTATTTATTTTGGGGTGGGCTACAGTAGTCATGGTAACTTGCACATACTGCAACAGAATTTAAATATTTCTTCTGTGACTTCTCTCCACTTGCATTCCAATGTAGGTACGTCAGGTGATACAGGTGGCTCGGCCATCCAGAGTGCAAAAGGGCTCTGCGGCGTGGATGTGGTGGTGGTTTACCCTCGAGGACGCATTACCCCTGTCCAGGAGAAACAAATGATCACTTGCCTGGAGGATAATATCCATGTCTTTGCAGGTGAACATGCTGCAAACTATCAGCATTTGGTCTGGAGTCTTAACCGTTCTTTCTTAACGAATGGGGCTGGACAACATGGGAGCGATCTTTTTTGGGGGGGGCGGTGTTTGCTGTCCTAGTGTAATTGTACATCAACTACAGTAGGTGTCAGTGCTGTGCTCATTGCAGGGAGTATAAACAATCTTAATGTAGTTGATTTAGATTTCTTTTTTTGTTTTTGTTTTCAAACTGGTTGAACTTTCCTGAAAACAGGACCAAAGAAGTAGCTCTCCGTTTCAAAAAGGTCGGTGACCCCTGTAGTAGACGGTAACATTTTTCATCAAGCAAAAGTCCTGACACGTGTGACTGGCGAGTTTTGTTCCCCTGTGTTCGGATTACATTGGTTATTCAAACAAGCAGCATATCTACCATCAGTTTTAGATTTGTGTTTGCCAGTTAAGTCTTACATTTATCCTAGTTAAAGGTGTAACTAACTTGAAAACCAGAGAACTGACTACGTTGAACCAAAAAAAAGGGAAAAAAAGGATTTGTATCACCGATGCGATACCCTTGGAGCTGGGTCAATAGTGCACATTTTGATTGAACCGGATGCCTTTTGTGTTTTCAAAGCGGATGGCTCATCAGATGACATCGACCAGCCTCTGCGTCATTTATTTGCTGATCAGGAACTGGTGAACTCTTATGGCCTCATGAGCCTAAACTCTGTGAACTGGTCTCGTATCCTGATCCAGCTTGCGCATTTCATCTATGCGTACTTGCAGCTAAGTGGAATGGTGCAGGATGAGGCTCACCAACCGCTTCCTGAACTGGAGGTGGTGGTGCCCACCGGGGGAGCAGGTAACATTGCAGGTAGGCTGATGACCTACGGTACAAATGCAAAATAAAAGATGTCACAATGCTCACGTACCATTGGTTTGAGATCACTCGTCACCTCTGAAAGAATCAATTTTCAATTGACCCTTCCTAAGTGTAAAACGTAAGGCAGGAGGTTTCATGATGACATTAAAAACTTGGAACAGGATCACTTAAAAGGGCATTTAAACAGAACAGGTGCGGATATACCAGGCAGGCGACAAATTTTTCTTTCGTTCATCTTTTATTTTTGCCCATCTTTGTCTCAGCTGGCTTCATCGTGAAGATTTTTCTTTCGTTCATCTTTCTCTTATCTTTGCCCATCTTTGTCTCAGCTGGCTTCATCGTGAAGAAGATGGGGTTGCCCCTGAAGCTGGTGGCCATGGTAAATGCCAATGACATTGTTCACAGGACAGTAACTTCCGGTGACTTCACCATGGCACGTAATGTCACGCAGACACTGGCTCCTGCCATTGACATCCAGGTATTGCTATTGCACCTGTCAGTAGCTGACATTGTCGCATATTGTTACCCGGTCGCACATAAAACAGTGGAAATGCCTTTTGAACATGATGATTTGTGATTTAGGACCCTTATAACATGGAGCGAGTCTTTTGGCTGCTTCTAGAAAGAGACTCTGCTGCGGTGAAGAATATCATGGAGGAGTTTCAACAGTTACATCATTACACTCTGCTTGAAAACCAACACAAACTGGTACAGACTATGTCGACTTCTTGCACCCACTATCGCTCAACAATGCACAAAGTAACATTCGAATACTTTGACCGAGCGTTGCATTTCCTTCCCACTTTTGTACTTGTAGTTGTCTCATACGCTGTCAAGTGGAACAGTGAATGATGAAGGCATCTTGGCGACGACAAGGCGATGTTGGGAGGAAAACCAGTATGTGCTGTGCCCTCACACCGCGGTGGCCGTATGGCATCACTACCACTGTCCCCACGATCCTGCTGTGAAAAGGTGATGTCATTCTTGTATACAGTGAAGCCGCGCTTATCGTGGGGGTTATGTTCTGAAAAGAACTCGCGATAGGCAAAATCTGTGCATCTGTAACTGCTCCCGAAGGTTTTCCCCCTAGTTTAGAAAGACTTGACGAGTCGACCAATGTTCAAACTCAATTCCTCATGTGTTTATAACATACTTGGCCAATATATTTGATTCAGATTGTGATCTTTTCCAGGTGTTACCTCGCCACAGCATCCCCAGCCAAGTTTCAAGCAACATTAAGAAGGGCCGGCTTGAACTTCGACCTACCCGATGCAATCGAGGCTTTGGACAAATTACCCTCGCGTTTCCAGAACCTGGAACGCACCTCTGACTGGTGCAAAGACTGGGAGCAGAGACTAAGAATGACAATCGAATCTGTGAGCTCAGCCAGGAAAAATAGAGTGGCTTTTTACAGATGATTGATTGTAGGAGTTAATCGGAGATTTTATTTGCTTTGATTGCTATAATTTATATCTATTGACATTTTTAAATCATTTGCACAAACAATTCATAATCAAACACAGATGAAAACATTTTTTAAATTCAAATGATGTGAGCCAGAAAGATTCCCTTTAACGCAGAGCCAAACGTGCCTACATGTTGAAGATGTTGCATTTTCCGAGGACTTGTGAACGCAACGCTCCATTTGACAGCGTGCTAGCAAACATGGCGCCTGTTAGAGAGTGCCGTCAACACCTCTTGACTGTCTCTTTCTGTCTCAAGGCTTTGGACAAATTACCCTCGCGTTTCCAGAACCTGGAACGCACCTCTGACTGGTGCAAAGACTGGGAGCAGAGACTGAGAATGACAATCCAATCTGTGAGCTCAGCCAGGATAAACAGAGTGGCTTTTTACAGATGATTGATTGTAGGAGTTAATCGGAGATTTTATTTGCTTTGATTGCTATAATTTATATCTGACATTTTTTAAATCATTTGCACAAGCAATTCATAATCAAACACAGATGAAAACATTTTTTAAATTCAAATGATGTGAGCCAGAAAGATTCCCTTTAAGGCAGAGCCAAACGTGCCTACATGTTGAAGATGTTGCATTTTCCGAGGACTTGTGAACGCAACGCTCCATTTGACAGCGTGCTAGCAAACATGGCGCCTGTTAGAGAGTGCCGTCAACACCTCTTGACTGTCTCTTTCTGTCAGCTGTCAGGAAGGAAGCTGGATAGGTGAGGATTAGTAGGAAGTGACTGTGATCAGCTGTTGGCATTTTTCCACCTTCCGTATTATTTTTTTTGATCGACTTGCTTTTGAAGATGAGGAGGCGGCCTGTGAGATAGTAGGGAATCGACCGCCACAACATCTTTGGACGGGGCACGAACAGTTTCGACTTGGTTTCCTCACTTCAGGCGTTATGTTAAACAGGTCAGATATGATTTGACTCTACCTGCTTATTTGGGGCTTTGCTGGAAAAAAAAATGTCTCGTGTGACTTGATGACTCTGTACAATCAAGAGCAGTCGTTTCCGACAAAGGGAAGAATATAAACAATTGAAGTGTCCTTTCGAAAACGATTGCTTACAAAGTGAATATAAATGAATTGCATACGTTCAATTGGGCGTCTGCAAAGTAAATGCCTCTACGACACAGTAGTTTCTCCTTTCAATGTGTGAAATTTTGAAAATTGATTGAAGGATACACAAGCACACAGCGTAGTGGTCCAATGCCTTTATTAATGGTGACGTCACCTGGATTGACCGCTTAAATCGTTACATAAGTCCGGTAAAAACCAAGAACCTAATAAAGGAGTAGGCCTATTATTAAAATATGAATATAAAAGATCACAGATGAAACTAACTCGCTGGCATTTGACCAGATTAAACAATGGCCAACCATCAGTCGTCAACATTTTAATCCCGAGCAATTTTGTTAGGATGCAAACAAAGGAACATAGTTTTGGTCAGCGGAAATGTACAATCAAAAGCAGTCGTTTCCGACAAAGGGAAGAATATAAACAATTGAAGTGTCCTTTCGAAAACGATTGCTTACAAAGTGAATATAAATGAATTGCATACGTTCAATTGGGCGTCTGCAAAGTAAATGCCTCTACGACACAGTAGTTTCTCCTTTCAATGTGTGAAATTTTGAAAATTGATTGAAGGATACACAAGCACACAGCGTAGTGGTCCAATGCCTTTATTAATGGTGACGTCACTACCGTGGCGTCATTGCTGACCTCACCTGGATTGACCGCTTAAATCGTTACATAACAAGTCCGGTAAAAACCAAGAACCTAATAAAGGAGTAGGCCTATTATTAAAATATGAATATAAAAGATCACAGATGAAACTAACTCGCTGGCATTTGATCAGATTAATCAAAGGCCTACCATCAGTCGTCAACATTTTAATCTCGAGCAATTTTGTTAGGATGCAAACAAAGGAACATATTGACGTAGGTTCTTGAAAGCTCGAAATCATCCTCAGCCTTACTAAAAAGTAGTCGTATGATAAGAATTGGTATGTCTGTATTTCATTGTAAGCCCGCTTCAAGTACATTTTGAGATCAGTAAACACAACAGATCTGCACCAGTGCAGTAATTGTGTATGACTCAAATGGTTTAAAGTGGTCTACAGTGATTGAGCTGCAAATCTTTTGACATACCGATGTTACTTCCACTCATAAATTAGTAGATCGTTATTAGACTGGTTGTGTTGTGTTTCAGCAGTCACCTGATTAAATGAATCAATCTGAATGAAGATGATTTTTGAAGCATTGTCTGTTTACAATCCCCAGGATAGAGGAATAATATTTTTACGACAATAATATATTTCCAGACTAAAAAAACGAAACTTTTAGGTTTGGCAATAAACCCCATTTTACGAAGCGATAGTATAAAGCTATAGGCCCTGATGTTCATTGTAAACATTCTTGACAGTGTCTCATCTTTGCTTGAACTTTGCCCATTTCTCCACATTTTAGTACTGAAATGCACATTTGAGTTGCATTCCTGACTCTCTCGCTATTATGTCTTGTTGTTTAGGTTTTGTTAGGGCTTTCTGTAACAAAATAATGGATGGGTGCCTTTGGAATAACCCTCTGTGAAAAAGTAATGACGGATTTGGTGTGCACGCACCATTCGAAATGAACCGCGAGGCTTCTGTTCAGCCGTACCATCAAAATGTTTTCAGTTGGAATCCTGTGCATTCATTGTCATTGATTCTTTTTCTTCACCGTTGTGCAGGTGAACTTCCTCTGCAAACCAGCCTCTCGCTCTCATTTAGTCCTTATTGCCACCCGCTGCTGATGTCCTCATCACCGGCGAAGCCCTGTCCCCAGTCTGGACTTTCAAAAGCGCTGGACTCTCTATCCATGTCTTCCCTTCTATCTGGGGAGTTAGAGGAGGACGGGGTAGAAGGACAAGATGGGGGCCAGGACGAGGATAGTCTTCGAGACCTTGAAGTGAACCCATATGATGGGCTGCCTTTTTCTTCCCGCTACTACACCTTACTGCAAGAGAGGCAACAACTTCCCATATGGACGTTAAGGCCCAATCTACTGGAGCACCTGGAGAGTCACAACATGGTGCTGCTCAGTGCACCCAGCGGTGTAGGAAAAAGCACCCAGGTAACTCAATTCAATCAAAAGTGCATCGCATGCCTCTGTACCTCTGTTATACAGCATGCTATGACTTCCTCCTCTTGCTGACTTTTCTCTGCCTCATTCTTGTCTTCCAGGTGCCACAGTGGTGTGTGGAATATGCTATGTCCTACGAATTCTCTCAGGGCACGGTGTGTTGTTCCCAGCCTTACTCGGTGGCGGCCGTCAGTCTGGCCCTTCGTGTGGCCGATGAGATGGACCTCAGCTTGGGTCTGGAGGTGGGCTACGGGGTGGCTCATGATGACAGTTGCACGCCAGATACCTTGCTCAGGTCAGGACATGTGACAAAAGCGAATAACATATGTGACTAACATGGACTGTTAGTGGTGACATGAAAACAAAGGTGGTTGATTCACTACCACCTACTACTCTGAACCTTTCGCCCTTCTCTTTTGCTTTATTGACACATTTTGTCTTTTGCAAACCTGAGGACTTCTCAATCTACAAAAATTATAGTTGTTACTTTTGAAAACTCTTTTAAAGCCACCTGTTCGCCAGGACTCTTATACACCAGCCTAAAACGATTTCATTTTTCCCCACATCTAAAACATGCCCTGTGTCATGGTTATCCCGCAGTCCAACTAGGTGACATTATTGGATTTCTCCAGTTTTGTATGATGTCACATGATCCTTGTTTTACTTGCTGCCACGCCTTGAGTGTTCTTTGTTCCCTGCACTTTGCAGTCAAAGGTGGAGGTAAATGTGTTACGGCAATGTAATTTGACACCTGGGTTGCCTTCACTGCACTCTCAAACTCTGTAAAATAAATCATCAATCTTTTTTTTTTTTGGGGGGAGCACAAAATTAGCTGGAGGCGGCCGACTCGCAATTTTGAACGGCGGAAACATTGTACTACATCAACTCTAGAACATTAATATTTGGTGAGTGTTCGCTCTTCCATAAGAACATTTGGGAAACGGAAGGTTCGAGCCCCTACGGGATAAAATAACAGTAGTAAATATTGGCAAGGTGCTAATCTTCTTCCAGACGCCTGTTGAGGCGCCCTTTGGCTAGACACCTTTACCCCCACGTCTTGGAGCTCGGGAAGTGCAGCGCTTACACCTGTCCTTGCCTGTCTGCCGGTGTGCTATGCGATGGTTCGAGTTGACCTTTGTTTCTCTCTTCAGGTTTGTCAGTGACACTCTTCTATTGGAGGAAATGATGTCGGATCCCTTGCTGCATCAATATGGCCTTGTGGTTTTGGACGAGCTCCAGGAGCGCACCGTGGCAACGGACGTGCTCCTTGGCCTGCTGTGCGACGTCTGCCGCCAGAGGCCGGATAACTTCCGCGTGGTTCTTCTGAGCCACCCGAGTCTCGCCCCTCGGCTCGCCTCCTTCCTGGGACCCTCCGTCCCTCATCTCCACATGGACAACCTTTCTTCTGAGGCACCTTCAAGCGGAGAAGAAAAAGAAGGCCTGGTCGAAGAGGAGAGGAACTCTATGAACCGGAACAGGGTGGAGACCATGTATCGGGAGCTTTCACCTGGGAAGGATGCTGTGGGCGCTGCCTGTCACATGGTTCTCGATCTTCACCGTAGGGGAGAGGAGGGCGATATGATGGTCTTTCTTGCTAGTGCACAGGTGCAAGTTTTACGTTTTTTGCTTGACGGTTCTTCCGGGCATCATAACTTTGCATGATGTTGTCAACATCCCAAAATCACCTCACTGGTTTTGCTGACCTGTCCATCACTGGATGTTGGAAAGAACTGATGAGTAGTCTGTTCATTGTTTTGTTGTGTAGGAAATAGAGGAGTGCGCTACACAGCTCGAGGCGGAGCGTGTGTCCCTGAGTCCTCAACTTGGTTCTCTCAAGATCCTTCCCCTCCACGCTGGACTGGGTGGGCTGACTCAACGAGTGTACAACACAGACATGTCGGCTCACAAGGAGAATGACGGGTCAGAGGGAAAGGACGGCACAACACTGGGTGTGGAAGATCCGGCCATCCAGAGGAAAGTCATCCTGACTAATAGCCTGGCTGAGGCTTCGTTCTCCCTGCCAGACATCCGCTATGTCATAGACACGGGCCTTCAACTCAAAACTGTAAGTTTGCGGTCATGACAGACCAGGGGTGCCCAAACTATCGGATGTGCGCCTACGCTTTGAAAATGCCTCTCGGTGATGCAGATCATGTGCCACCGTAGGTTCAAGGTGACCTGCTTTTTTTTGTTTTTATTTTTATTTTTTTTGTGAAAGTGGAACTGATAGGATGCTTAGGGTGCAGTGTGCACTCAAACAAAAATATACACACACAGACTTCGAATTCCCCCTCGACCCCTGGCAATCTGCGGGCTACCAGGCGATCATGATCGATATATTGGTCACCCCTGTTATAGACTGAAAATATTGTACAGTATATCTCGAGTCCTCTTGGGTACAAACACTTTTTTACCTCCACCAACTTTGAAAAGCATTTGTTTGCGAACAAATCTGCCTGCCAGTTGCACCTGGGATTTGATTTCAGACGCAAGTCAAGCAATGTAGTCTGTAGCGCTTATTTAAAGTCACTCTAGAATGAGTAAGCCTAATCGGAAATAACTGTAGGAAATAACTACCACACATTTCTGACATGTCAAATGTTTTTTTTTTTTCTTAATTTTCCTCCTTAGGTTTACAATCCTCAAATAAGAGCAAACTCGCAGATGCTGAAGACAATCAGCAAGACCCAGGCGGACATGCGAGCTCAAAGAGTGAATAGCAACCTTCCCGGTAGGCCAAAGGTTACAGCTGCACTGTACAAGTGTCAAATGCATCGCAGACATTTCCACAAATGACCTGACTTTGCAAAAAAACAAAACAGATTTGCTGTGTGGATGCTTTGTTCACAAATGTCGGAAGAGTTTCCTAAATGTTTTCCGTTTTGTTTCCCTTTAGGGCTGTGTTTGCGCCTTTATCCCCAGTCCGTGTATGATCACGGCATGGGCGAAGCGCATTGTCCAGGGGTCATGGAGGAAAATCTCAGCCATTTAGTCTTGCTGCTCAAGAGACTGGACATTGCCGACATGGGTCAATGCAAATTCTTAGACAGACCAGGTACCTTTTTGTATGTCGCAAAAAAGAAAAAAAAAGACTGTTAATCTGACCCTTGCGCGCGTCATGCTAACCTGATGGTTGAAAAATGCTCTGGTAAATTCATAAATGTATTTTTAGAATGAAAATCTTGAAAGTGCTGCACACATGTGCCCTATTGGGTAGAGTTGATTTTTGCTGTAGTCCTTGATGCAAAAAGAAGTTTGTGGCCGATTTATTCATACACTTCAAAGGGGCAACAGTCGCCTAATTGCTTTGAACTGGAGCACTAGTGCTAAAAGCCCAAACTTAAAAGTACACCTGTGGCGGCTCATTGGTGTTATCAACGTGGTCTCTTTACTCGATCTTTCTCTGTCGTGTCTTTCATTCCCACTCGCAGCCCCAGAGGCTTTAATGCAGGCCTTGGAGGACTTGGACTACCTAGCAGCACTGGATGACGATGGCAACCTATCAGAAGTGGGCATCATCATGTCAGAACTGCCACTGGAGCCACATTTGGCGAAAGCCCTGATCGCAGCCTGCGAGTTTGACTGTGTGGATGAGCTACTCACAATAGCTGCCATGCTGACGGGTAGAGATTCAAAGTTCAACTCAAAGCTTGAAAATCTATTTGACAAGTGTTATCCAATTGGAAAAACCAAAACCATTTAAAATAGCTCATTTTGTAAGTTAATGGTCTCTTTATCTTGGCTCAGCTCCTTCCTGCTTCATGAGGCCAGATTCTGGCAGAGAGGAGGCTGCTATTGCTCACTGGCGACCTCTAATGCATGCAGAAGGCGACCACATGTCTCTCATTCACATTTACAACGCCTACGTGGAAAGTAAGTTGCTCATACGTGCAATTTTTGTCAGAGTCATTCGCAGTTTGTTTGCTGCAGAGTGATTTTGGGAATGTACTGGAATACTATCAAGACACGTTCGCAGAAGAAAATGCGCATCGTTTATAGCCGTGAAGTGGCTCAGCAAACACATGGCTGACTTGTACCGCCCGCGCAAATTGCAGATAATCAGGATGAGGCATGGTGCACCACACACTTCCTGAACCACGCGGCCTTGCGGGTGGCTGTGGTGATCAGGGCCGAGCTGCTGGAGGTCATGCGGCGAATTGAACTTCCTGTGTCACACCCTGCTTTTGGTTGCCAAGACAACTGCACAAATATCAAGAGGGCTCTCATCTCCGGCCTCTTCCTTAAAGTAAGCTCCCACTTTGAGGTACTGTATTGAACCATATTCAGCTGCGGATGTTGACGTCTCACTTCCCACAATGCACTGCGCCAAATGTAAACAGCACCACTTAAGCAGGATGGAAAACGTGTCTCTACTTTGAGTAAACACAAATGGCCCGCTAACTTAGTGACTCTCGCAGCACGAAAGGGGATCTGAAAAAAAAAACCCATGAAAATGAATGAGGCTCCACTCTCTCTCCAAAAAAAACCCGCAGCGCTCCATCAAATGCAATTCATCGTTGAGCCCGGGCTGCAAGCAAATCCATCTACCCTTCCTATTTTCACTCATTATTGTCAAGGAAAAAAAAATAATAATCCTCTGCTCTCCGTACACACGGTACATTTCTTTTCAGTCATTAGGATTGGGGTTGTTTTCCTCCGCAGGTGGCTCATGATGTAGACGGCTCCGGTAACTACCTCCTGTTAACTCACCGCCACGTGGCTCACTTGCACCCGCTGTCCTCGTACCTGTGTCGTCAGCCCCGTCCCGCCCCCCCTACCTGGGTCCTCTACCACGAATTCACTATCTCCTGTGACAACTGCATACGCATCGTATCTGAGGTCCACCCACAGATGTAAGTCAACTGGCCCATTCAAGACTCGGCACTCGGGCTGAGACGAGACCATTTGCTACTGGGACGATATGTGGCCCACGATAACATTGCAATAGCTACGATATTCCACGTATTGTCAGAAATATTATCAATAATATATAAGAATATATGTGACTGAAAAGAAAAAGAAAACATCAAGAAAACGCTTGAGGATGCTTTGATTTGCGTTCCATCTGTACCGAGCCTCACTGCCTCCTGGCCTGACTGTGTGGCTATTTAAAAAATTGCTTTTGTTGTTGTTCATTTTCACCTTCCACCATCTTGTATTGCAGGCTTGTGGAGCTCACGCCGCAGTACTTCCTGGGCAACCTGCCCTCGAGCGATGGCAAGGAACTGCTCGTGAAGCTGAGGCAGGATACGGAGCCTCACTCCTCCCGACAAGATGGCGTCACGGACGCTCGCGGCGGGGCCCGCAGAGACATGGACGCCGACGATCAAAATCAGGCCAGCACCGAGCTCTGCGTTGTGCAATGAACACTAACATGTCGTTGATGGATTGATGGGGTTTTAAATCTTAAATTGGACTTTTATCATTTACCGGTACTGGAAAACACTCGTATGTATTTTATTGAGTAAGTTCTCTCTCATCATTTGGGGAAAATGCAAACCTCATATGTCTTTGGTCCTGATGAAGGTGTACTACTCTACTGTTCACTTATTTATAGAATTCTGTCCATTTAGGGGAAAAACAAAAACTCACTGGTGTTTACTTTGTATGTTGATGGAGGATTTCTTTCTTTTTATTCACCCTTCAGCAACTTTGGAGAATCTTTGTAGGGAAAGGGAAGCTGACAATATTGAAATTCACCTACGAACTGCAATTTTGAAATGCAGTGTGTGACGATGCACTTTTACAAAAAAAGTTTCCAGGCAAAATATTTTAACTTTTTTTTTTTTTTTTTTTTTTTTTTTTAAGACTTTGATAAAGACTTTACAGTCTTCCTTCTTCAGGAAATAACGAAAAGTGGATTTGTATCTAATTGGATGCATCTGAACTTTCCATGGAAACCTTGAGAAGTCTTAAAAGGCATTGGAATTAATGAATCTAAAAGAAGTCCTTCCTTGCCATTAAAATGTCTTCAATCAATCTTTCAAAAGTCTTGGGAAGTCGTTTTACGTGTTGACATGCGCTCCGTTGGATTTTTATGATTCTAAATAGCCTCACATTGAAATAAATTGACATTGTTAAAAAAAAATTTAAAAAAAAGAACTAAATAAAAATTACGCATGACTCTCATTGCGCGATCACGACAGCACATTTTATTTTTTCCACACGTCCTCCAGTTGCTTTGAACAATCAGTCTTGACTGTGATTGTGCTTGAGCAGCCATCTTTTTACATGAGCTGACCTGCTCCGACTACTGCAGGCCACAGAGAAGCTGCTTCTTGACATCAGCGTGGCTCAGGGTGACGTCTTCCTCTTCTTTAACTCCTTCTCAGTCTGCATGCGCATGGACTACAGGAAGGCAGAAAAATGCCACATTAATGACCACCCCCCCCCCTTTTTTTTTTTTGGGTGGGTGTAGAAATGAGACGGCAGCACTTCACGATAAATTGCAGGAATGCGCACACCCTAAAATGAATAGCGGTACTTTTTTTGATGGCCTTCCTGCCGCCAACACGAAGTAGTTCAGCAGAGTTGAAGGCCCCGAGGCGCTGGATGGGGAGATGGAATGCGGTGATAATGATTCTAAGGGCCCATGACCAACAGGAGTGCAAGTGTTAGTTTTTCAATTTGCAGATTGTCGTGGTTATTTTTCCATTTTTTACAGCCTGCGCCCACCTCCACCCCGCCAATCCCTGGCAGCACTCCTGTTAGTGTCACACTGAGAAGAAATAAAAATATAGGGGATTGTACCGTAACAGATAAGGTTACGCCACAAGAATACGGTACAAAGAAAAAGTACTGTTTTGTTTTTTCTGAATTACAATATCAGGTGAAGCTTAACACTACATTGAAGACTGAAGATGGGTCGATTGCAATGGAGGTCTGTTTTTCACCTGTCCGCGGGCCTCCACACACCCGCATTAAAAATAGAGCGTTTTCCGGAACTGAAACACTTCAGCGTATGGTAAGACAAGTCCGCTAACGCCACATTCTGCTCCATTTAGCTTGACTTTAGCTCGTGTCTCGTCTCACTGTACCTCCAAGTCTTTGGTGATGGCATGGTTGGGCCCGTGGGTGACCATGAGAATGCCGTAAGCTTTGCAGATCAAGCTGTGGCCCAGCTCGGTCTGGCCCGACTGCCAGTGGATGGCGCCTGCGCGCATGATGGCCAAGCCCAGCTGAGCGTTGTTGTGGGGATATAACTTCCTGTTGAAGGGGGGCGGGGGTCAACACAGTTAACCTATTTGAGGTTCACTTTATTTTCTCAACATGCAACCCTGTGTATGTTTAGTTCTAATACAAATTTTATCTCTAACGCGGTACAAATGATCTGTTTATGCGCACGTACACATACACAAGAGCGCGCAACTGCCTGCAAGATCGTTGAGGCCGCGCCGGCTAACTCCACTGTTGAAGAAAAAAAAAACAATCCCACACACATTCACACCGATGAACAATTTCGTCTTCAATTAAACACGGATGCATTTGGAATGTGCGATATTTCTTGTTCATTATTATTAGCAGTTAGCACATTTGCCTTGCCTGTGTGATTCAGAACAGGAAAACAACCAGATTGTGGGAGAGCGTACTGCGGCGTTCAGGTATGCGCTGGACACTGCAGTGAGGCCTGCCTTACGTGTATCCGTCCACCATCCTCTTAGCGTACGCCGCAGCCTCGGAGAACAACCGCTGGCGGGAAAGCACCTCGCTGGCTACGCTGAGCGCGCGCAGCTTGTACAAGTGAGTGTCACCCAGGACGTTCTCCTGCTTCTCCAAGCACTCACCACACAACTTCACCACCTGAGAGGAGAAACAGGGCAGTGGCACACATGAAGGGGGGGGGCCCGCTCTCGTGAGTGCAGTGATACTTGACGCTTCAAGTTTTGCTTTTGTTAATGACTGTCGAAGGTTTTATCATGAATGTAATCTGTTGTAGTCTTGGTCTCAAATATGTAAAATTTAAATACTGCTGACATATTTTGAGCATGCTGGTACTCGCATGCACGTAAATTCCTCGGGGGGGCCGGGCAAATCCAACC
>NW_017805994.1:448643-459848 GCF_001891065.2 Hippocampus comes
GGCAGTTTGGCTGCAAAAGAAAGCGGCAAATGAGTTTCTATGGGCCCGCATCGAGCAGCCTTGACGAAGACGACGGCGCTGCAATCTGAACCAGCCACAAAATTCTTTCCCCTCAGTGGTCGTGTGTGATACATACTTGCCGTGGTTGAGGGCAACGTAGCAATTGGGTGAGCAGTCGTGGTTGAGCAGGCACAGGTTGGGGAAAAGGCCCACGCCAACAGCTTGCAGCCCGTTCTGGTCCCTCATTGTGAAGCCATTACACGTAATCTGTGCACACAAAGAGGGGGCGTGTCAAGACAAAGGCCGCAGGGAAACGTCACAGGTGGCGTTGTTTGACATTACAATGCCAAAGATATGTGAGATGAAGTCGACGGAGTGCCGTTTCCTCCCATAGGACCAGTAGCCCAGGAAACTCTCAACATCGCTCTGGAGTTGTTGAAGGTCCTTTTCCGGCAAGTCGGACACGTGGTCCTCAAGCTGTTCCACTGAGATCAGCTGACTGTCAGACACGATGCCGGTGTCCTTGTGAAGGCGCCACAGCACACGAGCCGCAAGACTGCAGGCGAAATACAAGCGGGGCGGGGGGAGATCGATACATTTTTCAAAACTCAAAAAGGGGCTTGTTTCATTTCGCTATTGGGCGTATGTTGAGACAAGAAGGAGCCTTGTGTCATCTTAAAGAGAGGACATCATCTTGCGGCGCATGATACACAAAACTGCTCTGATTACCACAAGCAAAGTGGTAAACAACAAACAAAAAATGATTTGTGTGTTATTAATATATATTATTGTGTCAGTGTGCACTCCACCCTAAGCGTCCTCTCAGTTTCACTTTCATCAAAAAAGTATTTAAAAAAAAAAAACAGGTGACCTTTAACCTCCGGTGATGCCATGATCTGGTTGTGTCAGTGTGCACTCCACCCTAAGCATCCTCTCAGTTTCACTTTCTTTAAAAAAAAAAAATCAGGTGACCTTTAACCTCCGGTGATGCCATGATCTGCTTCACTAGAAGTTAACGGTCAGCAGTCTCCCGATTGCAGCCTGCGACCTCTATCTTTTTTGTAATTATTTTTCTCGTTCAACGTCTGTTTCATGTCCAATTCGCCGACAGCGCTGGCAAAGAATGGCAATCTGGAGCGCCAGGAGTACGATCGTTTCTGCATTCAAGACGCTGCAAAAGTGCGCCACGTGCCTCCACGTGAGGTCTCGAATACGGTAGGCGGTGATTTCCTTTTCACAAACTCTTTGCTTCACATTCATGTTCGGGGCCCTTCTGGCTTTTGCTCACTGTGTCATGCGTGGGTGCGCGCGCGTGGATGCGAGCATGTGCGGTAAATGAAGACTGCTGGAAACACCCGAGCATGGCTAAGAGCAAAACCTTGGACTATTGTGAAGTGTCTTTCCATTTCCCCTTTTCTACCCCCAAAACTTGGTGCTCGTTCGGCGCCAGGATGTTTTTCTTACCGAACATTTTCAGCGGGTGCCTTGCCAGCCTTCTTGATGGCCGCGCACTCCTCCTTGTGTTCATCCCAGCATGCAATCTGGCAGGTGCGGTTGCAGTAGAAGGCAAACTGGCACTGGGCGCAGCGATGGAGCTCGGCCTGCTGTCGGAAGCAGCTGTGGCACACCTGCATGAACGAGCTGAGAGAGAGTAAGTCCAGAAACGTTTTATGACGCATGACACCAAAAGCATGCATCTTTCAAGTACGTCTGCCTTCTAGAGGAGTACGAACAAATCACAAGTGCTTCATGAAGCTTCATTTTCCCATCACTCCTTTTAAATTGATTTTACCGTTCATGTTTGCGGAGACCAATCGCGTGAACTACAAAGGATTTGATTCCAGTGAGCAATTAACAGACGCAAGTCCAAAATAAAGTCACGTTCAGGTTGAAATGACACCTTGTCAGCCAAGGCATCTTATTTTTGCTAATGTCATGGCAGTTGGAAAATGTTGAAATAAGGTCACATCCCAGACAAGGCTAGTGAAAGCACCTGCAGTCAAAAAAACCAAAACATGCTCACTGCGAAACCATTGTTGCTAGATTCTAACGGAGCAACAACAACAAGAGGATCTTCCTACCTGTCAAAGACCACAGCGGCAAAGCTGGCCTCTGCAAAGACCACCTCCCCGGTGCTAAGGTCTCTGCCGGCTCTTAGGCCACGACCTTTCTCCCCAGCATCAAACAGCTCGACACTATCCATGTTCCCCACCGTCATTGTGTGGGCTGAACAAAACCCCCAAAAAATGGAGACAGACGAGAAGAGTCGCAGAAGGCGGGCCGCGGCCTGGAAAAGCTTTCGGGAAGTGCGAGGTCCTCACGGGATTCTCAGACACGTTAAGGGGGGCCGGCTCCTTGGCCCGACCCCTGCTATGGCCCAAAAATACATTCGCCTTCTCTAAGGGGTCCCAAGTGTGAGAGGGAAGAGCGGCAGAGAGGTGAGCGGAGCCGAGGGGCCAAGGTGGGAGTTGTTCCCTTGTTGGGGTGCCTCCCACTGAGTTATTTTTGTCGGCAGCACCTGTCACCTTCCATCGCTGGTTCGTGAAAAGGAAGAGAGACGCTGACACTTGTTTTGATTTTCTTGGAAGGTGAGCACAGCGATAGGCAAGTCGGAAGTCAAGGATGGATTGAAAAAGTGAAGGTCACGGCCATTTTGAAATTATGTCACGGAGGTTACAAAGGGCGTGAGTCGCGTCGCTCCAAAAATACAAAAGCAGTTGAGAAAACATTTTTGAGGTGAAATTAGGGGCCGTCTGAAGACGGGAGCACAGAAGAATTCAGTGATCTTCATTCACTCCAGTGTTTTCAAGATAAATTGTGTTGTTCTCATCATAAATGGTTTATTTGGATCTTCCAAAAGTTGTACAGTATATAAACAAGTTTATTAATAGTCATGGCACCTCCTTTCTCACTCTGCCCACCTTCACCTTTTTCAAATAACCGTGTGGCTCAAGTCAAACTCGTGTTAAGTGTCACTCAGGGTTGGAATGTCACTCTGCAAAACAGGAGGAGGTTGAATGTGGTGAACAAGAAATCACGACGAAAAAAAATAAGGTCATTTGTGCAATTTTATTGATTTGGTGATGTAATATAGATGGTAGTACAGCACTCAACAATTTTTCTTCATAGTTCCTGATGTGTACAAAACAAAATCTTTAGTGAGACACACAACATATGAGGAATACCGCAAAGACAGACATTAAGGCTTTGGTCCATTTTAAAGTTTCAAATCACAGAGTGGGACGGCACATTTGATTAAAAACAGATCTTGACAAATACCGTGCCGTTAATTTGCCACCAAATAAACGCAGCTTCCATTGTAGCGGTAAGTGGAACCACAGAACATCTTTTAAGGCGCGTCAAAAATCAGGTCCGCACCCAGCGAATGAGCGAACGTGTGCTCTGCTGCCCGATCTACACGTCGTAGAAGTCAATGTGATCTCCCGATTTGTATTTGTCTTCCAGCAGCAGCTTCATCATCTTGGCGCACGAGGCCTCGCATGTGAGCAGCTGGCCTTCGTCAAACATGCCGGAAAAGGCTTTCCTTAAGGTTGATTCCCCTGTTCTGGTCCTAGCTACCATCTGCATGTCTGTGTCCAAAGGACCTGGTGACGTGGAGCAAAAAAAAAAAAAAAAAAAAAAAAAAAGGAAGAAAAAATGTGTCAGTGTGCACTCCACCCTAAGCGTCCTCTCAGTTTCACTTTCATCAAAAAAGTATTTAAAAAAAAAAAACAGGTGACCTTTAACCTCCGGTGATGCCATGATCTGCTTCACTAGAAGTTAACGGTCAGCAGTCTCCCGATTGCAGCCTGCGACCTCTATCTTTTTTGTAATTATTTTTCTCGTTCAACGTCTGTTTCATGTCCAATTCGCCGACAGCGCTGGCAAAGAATGGCAATCTGGAGCGCCAGGAGTACGATCGTTTCTGCATTCAAGACGCTGCAAAAGTGCGCCACGTGCCTCCACGTGAGGTCTCGAATACGGTAGGCGGTGATTTCCTTTTCACAAACTCTTTCTGCTTCATTCATGTTCGGGGCCCTTCTGGCTTTTGCTCACTGTGTCATGCGTGGGTGCGCGCGCGTGGATGCGAGCATGTGCGGTAAATGAAGACTGCTGGAAACACCCGAGCATGGCTAAGAGCAAAACCTTGGACTATTGTGAAGTGTCTTTCCATTTCCCCTTTTCTACCCCCAAAACTTGGTGCTCGTTCGGCGCCAGGATGTTTTTCTTACCGAACATTTTCAGCGGGTGCCTTGCCAGCCTTCTTGATGGCCGCGCACTCCTCCTTGTGTTCATCCCAGCATGCAATCTGGCAGGTGCGGTTGCAGTAGAAGGCAAACTGGCACTGGGCGCAGCGATGGAGCTCGGCCTGCTGTCGGAAGCAGCTGTGGCACACCTGCATGAACGAGCTGAGAGAGAGTAAGTCCAGAAACGTTTTATGACGCATGACACCAAAAGCATGCATCTTTCAAGTACGTCTGCCTTCTAGAGGAGTACGAACAAATCACAAGTGCTTCATGAAGCTTCATTTTCCCATCACTCCTTTTAAATTGATTTTACCGTTCATGTTTGCGGAGACCAATCGCGTGAACTACAAAGGATTTGATTCCAGTGAGCAATTAACAGACGCAAGTCCAAAATAAAGTCACGTTCAGGTTGAAATGACACCTTGTCAGCCAAGGCATCTTATTTTTGCTAATGTCATGGCAGTTGGAAAATGTTGAAATAAGGTCACATCCCAGACAAGGCTAGTGAAAGCACCTGCAGTCAAAAAAACCAAAACATGCTCACTGCGAAACCATTGTTGCTAGATTCTAACGGAGCAACAACAACAAGAGGATCTTCCTACCTGTCAAAGACCACAGCGGCAAAGCTGGCCTCTGCAAAGACCACCTCCCCGGTGCTAAGGTCTCTGCCGGCTCTTAGGCCACGACCTTTCTCCCCAGCATCAAACAGCTCGACACTATCCATGTTCCCCACCGTCATTGTGTGGGCTGAACAAAACCCCCAAAAAATGGAGACAGACGAGAAGAGTCGCAGAAGGCGGGCCGCGGCCTGGAAAAGCTTTCGGGAAGTGCGAGGTCCTCACGGGATTCTCAGACACGTTAAGGGGGGCCGGCTCCTTGGCCCGACCCCTGCTATGGCCCAAAAATACATTCGCCTCCTCTAAGGGGTCCCAAGTGTGAGAGGGAAGAGCGGCAGAGAGGTGAGCGGAGCCGAGGGGCCAAGGTGGGAGTTGTTCCCTTGTTGGGGTGCCTCCCACTGAGTTATTTTTGTCGGCAGCACCTGTCACCTTCCATCGCTGGTTCGTGAAAAGGAAGAGAGACGCTGACACTTGTTTTGATTTTCTTGGAAGGTGAGCACAGCGATAGGCAAGTCGGAAGTCAAGGATGGATTGAAAAAGTGAAGGTCACGGCCATTTTGAAATTATGTCACGGAGGTTACAAAGGGCGTGAGTCGCGTCGCTCCAAAAATACAAAAGCAGTTGAGAAAACATTTTTGAGGTGAAATTAGGGGCCGTCTGAAGACGGGAGCACAGAAGAATTCAGTGATCTTCATTCACTCCAGTGTTTTCAAGATAAATTGTGTTGTTCTCATCATAAATGGTTTATTTGGATCTTCCAAAAGTTGTACAGTATATAAACAAGTTTATTAATAGTCATGGCACCTCCTTTCTCACTCTGCCCACCTTCACCTTTTTCAAATAACCGTGTGGCTCAAGTCAAACTCGTGTTAAGTGTCACTCAGGGTTGGAATGTCACTCTGCAAAACAGGAGGAGGTTGAATGTGGTGAACAAGAAATCACGACGAAAAAAAATAAGGTCATTTGTGCAATTTTATTGATTTGGTGATGTAATATAGATGGTAGTACAGCACTCAACAATTTTTCTTCATAGTTCCTGATGTGTACAAAACAAAATCTTTAGTGAGACACACAACATATGAGGAATACCGCAAAGACAGACATTAAGGCTTTGGTCCATTTTAAAGTTTCAAATCACAGAGTGGGACGGCACATTTGATTAAAAACAGATCTTGACAAATACCGTGCCGTTAATTTGCCACCAAATAAACGCAGCTTCCATTGTAGCGGTAAGTGGAACCACAGAACATCTTTTAAGGCGCGTCAAAAATCAGGTCCGCACCCAGCGAATGAGCGAACGTGTGCTCTGCTGCCCGATCTACACGTCGTAGAAGTCAATGTGATCTCCCGATTTGTATTTGTCTTCCAGCAGCAGCTTCATCATCTTGGCGCACGAGGCCTCGCATGTGAGCAGCTGGCCTTCGTCAAACATGCCGGAAAAGGCTTTCCTTAAGGTTGATTCCCCTGTTCTGGTCCTAGCTACCATCTGCATGTCTGTGTCCAAAGGACCTGGGGATGTGGAGCAAAAAAAAAAAAAAAAAAAAAAAGGAGGTAAAACACATTTTAGAAAATAAGCCAAAGTCATCACCGCTGCGGGGTAACACATGCAGAATATCTGCACCACCTCATGGCCATATTTTCCTTCATTTCTTGATACATCAAAAAGTTTACATTTGTATTCATTGAGCTATAATTGACACAATAGGATAAACAGATGCACATAAATGTAACAGATCCCCCACCTGGAGCATAGTTGAGCACACGCAGGTCCGGCTCCTCTTCTGCCAGAACCTTGAACATCATGTCCCGGGCGGCCTTGCCGGAGCAGTACAGCACCCAGGAGGCAAACGGCTTCAGGGCGCACAGGGAGGAGACGTTGATCACGCAGCGGCGCAGACCCGACTGCTTGGGGAAGGCCTGCAGCACGCCGGCAGTAAGGCACAAAGCTGAGCTGACGTTGAAAGAAAGGTAGGAGTCCACCTCGGCCATGCTGGTGAAGCTTTTGCAGAAACGGGACACGTCACCTAGTGAGGCTGAGAAGACACAATGAGGCAGGGGCGCCCGGGGTAGTTAACTTGGCAACAAACTTTGTCTCCGCTCGTAAAGTTTACCTGTACTTTTGCTTTGCCACTAAGA
Source organism: Hippocampus comes (assembly GCF_001891065.2). Lineage (NCBI taxonomy): Eukaryota > Metazoa > Chordata > Actinopteri > Syngnathiformes > Syngnathidae > Hippocampus > Hippocampus comes. The sequence goes on from NW_017805994.1 coordinate 455,644, forward strand.
GGAGCTGTTGGCTCTCTCATGCTCATTGAACGTTTCACTTGATGCGCAACGTGCATTCTTTTCACTTTTCTATTTATTATCTTTGTGCATTTAGGATCGTGTTGTAACAAACCCCGATAACACTCTTCATTATATTTAAAGCACAAGGTGAATCCCTTCTTATTTTACACTTTGTCGTTCATAAGACAACGGTTAAAATGTACAGTGTTGAGTATTGAAGAATACATTGATTTTTAATTCGAATAAGTCATACACGTGGCCTATACATACATCTAATATAAATATAATAATTCATAAATATAAAAACAACGGAAAACCACAATAACTGCCATTACGAATTGCAGGCAATAAATCTTGATGATCCAGTCGTTGATTTAGCGACATGGGTACAAATATTGTTAAATCAATGCTTCTCTGTCCGCCATTAGCGACTAAAATGTGAAGTTAAGACTACGTTGATTTTAATATGCGGGCTATAACATAAATTGTCGTGACATTTTTAAATCAGAGATTCGAGCCAACTCTTAATTTTTTTTTCTTATTTTATATCTTATTATACATTTTGTACTATTTATGAATTCTGTGTTCAGTTCAGCAACTGCTCGGTTTATTTTCTGCAACGTCATTGCTATAATTGATAACACATTGTAAAAGCCGTATCGCGCACGCGAGATCAACCAAAAATCAAAAAATATTTGTTATGTGCGTTGCGGTTGACGACTGTGGAACCTTCTTAAATACTGCTCCTGAAATCTAAACTTCATCTAAACGAGGCTTCATAACTTCATAATTGTGTTTTGCAAGTATCCACAATCTGAGTCCTGTTGAGTATTTTTTGTGGACATAAAGACCAGTTGTAAATTCCCGATGTCGGTTCCAAACAAACATCTGCCAAACGGGACAAGATGAGCTTACCAGCGTTATTAACGAGAATAACATGTTTTATGTCCGGTGAAAAAACCTCCTTCGCGGTTCGGACGATCCTCTCCGGTGAATCGTTGAGGGACAGATCCAAGACCACACACCGAGCCTCCAGGCCGGACTCGGCCAGCTCCGTCTGAAGAGTCCGAAGTTCGTCCCCGGATCGGGCAACCAGGACGAACGCCGAACCGGGCTCCACCAGCCGGGCCATCTCCTTCGCAACGGCCCGGCCGAAACCTTTGGATGCCCCGGTGATGATGCACAGAGCTCGGCCGAGAGTCGCCATTGCCTCGGCGGCACACTGCAACGCGGGGAGTCAAATGGGCCGCGACCGAACGAGTTCTCCAGGCTTGTCAGTTTTCAAAGGCATACTTGGGGCTCTTCTTCTTTTGTTGAATAGGCGTGGCGCGCCACCGCCTGTTGTTTTATCGCCATCTCTCGGTTTCACGCTACTTTTGACACCCATTCATTTTCCCCGACTGAGATTTGTTGGGGAAAAAAACGTCCATTTCAAAAAGGACTTTACTTTGAAATCTGACCTATAAAAGCGTGGCGAAATCGCATACACAATTGGAGAAATCCAGAGAACCAGCAGCCAGGCCATAGAAACACAAGAACCATAGCACAAAACGTAGACAATGCAAACGTAACTTTATTTTGCGATAAAATATTAATAGTTTCCATCCAACAGTCTTGAAAGGGATTGCCTCCCGTATCGTGTTTATTTGTCTGGGTTGATTAAAAATGTCAACGTCCACACATGCATTTTTAACATAGTAATATTAAATAGCAATAAGAGGCCATAGTAGACTAATCGAAAGCCTTGAAGGAAGTTACGCACAACAATATTTAAAGCGATAAGAACGATTGGTGAAAAAAAATCAGTATAGTCTGATACAGTTCTAACCCTCAGCCTGCTTTTTTAAGTGTTTTTGGCTTTATTTTAAAAATACATTGCGGCACTTCACTCCAATTACAGTACCTAATTGGCCACAAAGCTACGCGTGCATGCACGCACGCCCACACAAACACACACACACAAACACACGCACACAATCCTTGCATGAAGATCATATGACATTACATCAATTAGCATTCATTCATGTAATAAGTATTTAAAAAAAAAAACAGCAGTCCTAGACTATGTAATTAAAGCAACCAGTCTGGGTTATTTTGGCTGGAAGAGGAATGTATTCAATGTGCCTTTTGTGGAACAACGTAAAAACCAATCGTGGTGTGAATTCAAAGCGAGACTTCGCAAAAACAAAGCGGCATCGGTTGTACATGTTCAAAAGCTGGCGCAGCTATTGATGAAGAACTACATGCTTGATTCGTTGTGACCGCGTTTGTCATTTTCCAAGTCACTATCCTGTGAAATGAGTTTGTAAGGTTTCTTCCTCTCTCGCTCTTCCAGGACAGAATTTCCCATCTCCACATCCTTGCTGCGAAGCTCGTGCCGAGAGAGGAACTCTATGATGCCTGCTCCAATGGAATCCCCCAAAACATTGGTGGTGGTACGCAGGCGGTCGCTAGCACACAAAAGAAAGAGGACGCGCAACGTCACTGGATGGTACGTTTTTCACAATCCACATCAAACAGGGTGAATATTTGATTTTAGTGGGGGCAATGTGGATGAATCATTGTTACCGGTTACTCAGTTTTAAGTCTGACTTGCAAACTTTGACCGTCCTCTGTTGTTTCAAAAGTACTCGAACGAATTGTCGCCTTCTTGATTCCCATAACCTCTATGAGCCATTTCAATTCGGCTTCAGATCCTATCGCGGCACGGCAACAGCCCTTCTTAGAGTCACCGACGACCGCCTCCTCTCCTCTGACGCCGATCTCATCCGACTTGACCTCAGTGGCGCTCTTGACCCCGTAAATGACTCCATCCTCCTCACCCGTCTTGAGTCCTCTCTTAACATCACCGGCACTGCTCTCTCAGCCCTCACCGACCGTCACCAGTTCATCTCAGTCCGACACAGCCACGGTCCTCCACGGTGTCCTCCAAGGCCCGGTGCTCAGCCCCCTCTTCTTTATCCTTTACACGCTTCCCCTAGCTCACATCAAACGGAAATCCAATCCAATCCAAATCATAACAATGTTCATAGATACTGCTCGGTACTTGTCTGTTCTGCTGTGGTCTATAAAAAGGAGAGATGTTCATATTTGGACCAGCCTAGTAGAGGAGACAGGGATTTTTCCACATTGCCCCAGTTAGCCGAGCAGGGTCTTCTAATTGGAATTATTAATTTGGGAAACCTAATTATGTTTCTATGTTAAAACTCACTCCAGAAAATATTCAACACAAAGGGAAAGATGTGGAGCAGGACTTGAGGGAGAATGAAAAAGTGTGTCACTAGGTGGTGGTGGTCGAGATGGGGATACTTTGGGCCTTTCGAGCGACAACGGTGATTCACGTCCGTCCGCGTCTGACTGCGGGCTCGGCTCTTCTCGGTGTCACATTTTTGAACGCGCGGGATACTCACAGAAACCAATCCACCGCAATGATCAGAGTGATGTCATCAGTCGGAAGTCCAACGGAGGTCAACACAATCACCATGGTGACCAGGCCTGCTTGCGGGATCCCAGCGGCTCCAATACTCGCTGCCGTTGCTGTAATGCTTGATCATAGGGCAGAGAATTCATCCGTATAGATTTGATCTTCTTTGCCGTAGCCCCCCTTTTGGACATTCATACCTGATGGTAATGATCTGTCCAAAGTTCATCTCCACATTGTTGACTTGGGCAATAAAAATGGCCGCCAGCGCTTCATAGAGAGCGGTGCCGTCCATGTTGATGGTGGCACCCACCGGCAACACAAAGCGAGTGATCCGCTTGTCGATTTTGTTGTTTTCCTCCAGGCATTTGAACGTGACGGGGAGGGTGGCCGAGCTGCGAGACAACGGCGCGGAAATGAGACTTAGCGGCGCCAAGGGAGACCTTAGCGACATGGGAGACGATTACTACGATTTCCGCGATGGGCGGTTGGATTCGGGACTCACCTGGAAGAGGTACCCAATGCCGTGACCAGAGCTTGCAAGAGCCCGGCAATGAAAATGAAAGGGTTCTGCCGAGTGATGACAAAATACAGGGTGGGAAGAATAAGAATGGCATGGATCATCAGACCAATGATGACTGTGATGGTGTACATGCCCAACTGGCCACCCATTTGCGTAAGATCGTCCATCTCCACTATTTTTCCCGCAATGAGGAACAGGATACCAATGGGAGCGTACCTGACGGCAGAAGGAGGTCAAGTTAAGAGAGGTGTGTGTGTGTGT
>NW_017805994.1:461365-487738 GCF_001891065.2 Hippocampus comes
AGAACAAGCATCTGCAGCATTCTCATCAGTAGCTCTCCAGGGAAAGAAAAGTACTTCACCTCTCGATAGGACATCTTGTAGGGACGCAACGCAAAGCCCAAAATGATCCCTGAAAAGGCAACGGAGGTGAAGGAGCCTCCGTGTCATGTGAATGCTTTTTTCCGCCCCCTTCTGTTTAGTTTGATGAGGCATACTCACCTGCAATCACTGCACCGACCGTGAACAGAACAAAGGCATTCTTTTTTAGGAAAGTCTGGATGTCCTCTTTGGAGATCTCCTCCACTTTCCTCTTGGCTTTCATGGCGCGGATGTGGATGCCTTCTCTGAAACGCTGCATCCTGCACAGCACAAATTTACAGTCGGTGATGTTGAGAAGTAGATTTTGATAACGCATTTTGGGATGATTTTTTAAATTCTGATTGGTACACGCACGCACAAATCAAATACTAACAATTCATAAGCACCTAATGCAATGCACAACATGTGAGCCGGTCATTTCAAGGCAGAAAATTTGCTGTTAAGTACTTCTCAGCTAAGTAAGGCCTACCTTGCAGGTGTACTGAAAAAAGCCGTTGGGATTCTTTGAGGAACAGCCTGTCAAACTGCAGAACGCAGAATATGAGTCGAGATGGTGCTCTCCTACCCATACAATAATCGGGAGGAGAGAGAGAGCAAAAGGGACAGGGCGGGACACCAGAGAAGACAAATTGGAAAATGATCTCCCATTGGTCGCTGATCCCTCTGACACACTACCCTCGGCTTGGTGCTTTTATGTAGCCGTTTCCACCAAATGAAATCAAACAGCTTTAGAGGACACACATAGTGGCACTGGGGACATGTTATAGTTTGAGCTGTTTCCACCGAGAATACGCCACGCCGCAATTAGCTAAAAACAAGTAGAACTTCTTCCATCATGAGCTCACTATATGGAAAAATAGTCCCTGACCAAGCTTTTTTTTTTTCCCTTTTTCAATATTCAAAATTGGGCGGCACGGTGAGCGACTGGTTAGCGCGTACGTCCCACAGAGTTGTGGGATTCGCATCATAAAATCGGTCACGCGCAAGATTTTATTTACCAAATTTGCTGTGGACCAGCGCCATTGGTGCTATAATTTTTGTTGAGGCGTGTTTCATGAGTTTTTTTTTTTTAATAATTCTGTTGAACCCACAATTCAAAAGATTAAGTTATTTCTCTGACCACTGTCGTTTTTTTCTGTTATTTACATAGGGCTACTGACAATTTTGTCCATGTTTTTATGTAGGTACTATATGCCATATTTTCTGTATACTGTACTAAAAATGGAAAGTGCATTCATCTTGGACAATGCAGCACAGATTTTCTCATATCTTAAATTCTTCTTCTACAAAAAGTACGAATAGAACAATCCTGTTTCTTGCTGTTGTTTACAATTTTTGTTTGATTTCCATTTTGTCAATTTCAAAAGCGGAAGCCAAACTTTAACTTGAACAAAGACCAAATTCTAAATGGCTTGCGTGACAACATGATGATTCCTCTTAAGGATTCAAGAAAACAGAGCTGCAGGTTTCACTTTTGGCAGGATTAACTTTCATACTTTTGGTACAGGGGTCATGATGGTACAATGTAATTTGTATTTTAAAATACCTAAAGTTTAATCGAATGTATTATCTGCAAAAACATAATTGACGCGTTGAAAAAAATATATATATTTTATAACATACATGTTAATATTCAATACAAACTATTTGTAACTCAAAAATTTAAGATGAACAGTAACAAAGTATTTTTAAATTCCAATTATTTTACTTTATTGGAAACACACCTCATGCTCAACAACTTTACTAACACAACACACCCACCAATCTGACATCACCCTCCACGTAGCCAATAAGAGTGCGCTGACGTCATTACGTAGGAAAAATACGTGCTAGGTTGGACTGCGCTAGGTTGGAAGCTCCATGGTCGTATCAAGCGGGTCAGGTCCACACTTGTTTTGGAATTTAAATTTTCCCGTCGTTTATTAAAGCCATTGGTGGGAGTGTGTGTGTGTCTGTGTAGGACGCAGTTTTAGTGCAATTTACGATAAGATCTAATCCAGTCGCTACATCAAGCATGGGACTTCTTGTTTACGATATTTTAACAACGTGCTAGCTTTGTACTGGTAACCGCAATAACATAGACACGAAAAGCACTTCGTTTATGACATGTGCACCAGTGTTACATGTTAGCGAAGCGACTGGAGAACTACTAAAAGTTCTCCACAATTCATGTAAGCCTGTGGACACGGTGACCTTCCAGACTTTGCGTAGTACTCCCACTTCTTATTGAAGAGCTCCTCGCCCCTACGAATGGATGAACAAACTTGACACGAGTCATTCTGTTGGACGCTTACGAGTCGCACCGAACGGGTGCGTCGTTCAGCACACTTTGCGAGACTCGGAGTTTAGTGTTTTTGCGTTTCTTAAAGTATGGCTTGCCGTTCGGTGACGACGTTGGTGTGTATTGGGCGTCACGTGGCGAGTCGAACTTCCCTATGCCCAATTCACACCTCGTCGTCCTACTCTTCAACCCAACCAAACTACGGCTTCAAACCTGGCAAAGTCGCGGTGGTTACCAAAACGACTCGATACGAGTTCGAACAGCAACGTTATCGTTATGCGGGACTCTCCGAGGAAGACCTAAAGCAGCTGGTAAGACCTGAGTGTTCTTACTTGATGCTGAATGCTGATTAAAGATTAAAAAAAAAAACATGAACTTGGCTTCAAACCTGGGAAAGTCGCGGTGGTTACCAAGACGACTCGATACGAGTTCGAACAGCAACGTTATCGTTATGCGGGACTCTCCGAGGAGGACCTAAAGCAGCTGGTAAGACTTGAGTGTCCTTACTTGATGCTGAATGCTGATTAAAGATAAAAAAAAAAAACAAAAAACATGAACTTTGAATGTGTTTCGCAGCTTGCTATGAAGGGTTCCAGCTACAGCGGCCTGCTGGAAAGACACAACATCCACACAAGCAACGTGGAGCACATTGTGAAAAGCCTGCAGTAAGATGCCGCCCAAACAGATCATCACAGCTACACTTGGAGATGGTGTTTTTTTGCCTTGTGGTGGGTGCTACTGCGTAAGGCACTTTGAAATATGTTTTTGTAGGAACGAAGGAATTGAAGTGAAAGTGGTGAAAAGGGGCGAATATGATACCGAAGTAGTTCAATGGGCAGATGCCATCATATCTGCTGGAGGTAAGTTTGCGTACATTTCATTTAGTTCTTTCTCTCTCTCACATACACACTATTTGCCATCAGGAGCTTTACACACATTCACATACACGATTTACCACTCTATCGAACTGCAAAGTACAGCGAGAGCATGGCGGTGGCTGCCTGCTGTTGTTTTCCTTCCTAAAACTTCAAAAACGTGTCAAGTTCCATGTTCTCTAACTGCAGGTTGTTTTGTTAGGAGATGGGACAATGCTGCTTGTTGCCAGTAAGGTTTTGAGCAAGGACAAACCAGTTGTTGGAGTAAACACAGACCCGGAGAGGTACCACACAACCCAGCAGTGTTTTGAGTTGTACTTGGGAACAACTTTGAAACACAATTCATTCAAATATGCTGTTTCGTCTTCCGTGGCTCTGCTACAACTTGTTGCCTTGTCATCCTCATCCCCCCCCTTGCCCCCCCCTCCAAATCAATCACAAACTCTGTATTTTGGTCTCTAATAAAGGTCAGAGGGTCATCTGTGCTTGCCTGTAAAGTACACTCGCAAATTCCCAGAGGCGCTGGGGAAACTCTTCCGTGGTGAGTTCAGGTGCGTAAATATTCTTGGGCATCGGTGCGCCATTTATCTTGCAAGCAGCTTTTATTTTGCAATCACTGACCGTTTTTCGTGTTGTTGATGTTATTGAGTAGGCTGGGTAGTCGTATCGGGGAGCGCATCTGGTTCTGAGCTTCTCAATGTCGCGTTCAGGTGGCAGTGGCGCCAAAGGCTGCGACTGCACCTCGAGGGCACCGGCGTAAATCCCACGCCGCTCGACCTGCACGAGCAGCAGCTGAGCCTGGAGCAGCACAGCCAGGCGCATCGCATCACCACCGTCGGCAACCGACAGAGTAGGCCTTCGCCCGCATCCTTTTTGGCTCCTCGCCACACTTTGCGGGCTTTTGTTTACTCTCAAACGTGGCTTCTCTCGTCTGGGTCCCAGAAACCGGAACACCCAACGAAAGCTCCTCCAAGCCCAGTCTACTCCCCGTCAGGAGCCTGAATGAAATCTTCATTGGAGAGTCTCTTTCGTCCAGGTGGCGCCGACGCGACCGCCATCACGTCGTCCGTCTCGGCTTGTCGCCGCTTGAACTTGCTCCCTTCCTTCAGGGCGTCTTACTATGAGATCTCGGTGGATGACGGCCCGTGGGAAAAGCAGAAGAGTTCGGGGCTCAGCATTTGTACAGGAACAGGATCCAAAGCCTGGTAAGCACACTGAGCTGTGTGTGTGTATACACTGCAAAGGGGTTTTCGGCGATTTGCGCGGGTTCTTTTATTTCTCCGTAAGTGGAATCGAGGCCCGACCATCGTTGTTGAAGACTTTTTTTCCCCCTCCCCTGCCTCCAGGTCATATAACATCAACAAACTTGCTGAGCAAGCGGTGAACGAGATCTTAAAAATAGGTACCTCGTCTTATTACAAAGTCTGTGAAACCAAAGCACGTCTCCGGTCGCCCGTCAGCGCGTTGCTCCTTTCTTTCAGGAAAATGTCAAACGGGCCTGGCCATTCCGCTCCACCTTGAATTCATTGAGAAAGGTGAGCCTGTCCGAGCCCCTTCTTCACTGTTGGCTTTTCTCAACGCCGTCGTATTTTTGCGCGCTTAGTGACCGACAAGTACAACGAGTCGCTGGTGTTCAGTCCCGAGGACCGCCGCTTGTTCTTCAGCATCCGGGAGCCAATTGTGAACCGAGTGTTCTCCAGTAGCCGGCAGAGAGGCTTCGCCAGCAAGTCGGTGGCCGCCGCCGCCTCCTGCATGGAGTCCAAATGTTCCCTGGCTCAACTGTGCTCTCCCTTAGGGTGTGCGTTCGCTCTCGTTGCTGGGACGCCTGCATGGTGGTGGACGGCGGGAGCTCCTTCGAGTTCAACGACGGCGCCATCGCGACCATCGGCATGAGCGAGGACGATCGCCTCCGCACGCTTGTTCTGGATAACTGAGGCCAGTCCGCAGCGCGTAAGACCGACAACGAGGCAACCACTCAACAACCGTGAGGTTCGGGGGAAATACTTTTTTTGTGTTTGTTCCGATTTATCTCCCCCCGACGCATCTTTTTGAAAGTGGAAGCACAGATTTGTTTGAAAAGATATTTTTGGGCCGTATTTTTGTAGTTGTGCTAGCAGCCAATAAGATTTTAAAGAAAGATTCGCGTGCTAAAGAGAGAATTGAACAGCGAGAGGGGCCTTTTGCTCCTGGTCAAATGTCGAGTAGGAAAAAGCAGCTTTTTTGGTGATTCTGAGAATGGAGTGCCTGTTAATGTTGAAGTCAGCTCGAGTGGCGCACATTTCCGCCATGCCCGACGGCAGAAATGTGCTGACGACACAAGCTCGCCGGTCTGGCTGTGTGTGGCCCGCGACCAAATGGGCCGTGGCCCGGTACCGGCGGCAGTTGGGGACTGCCGAGCCAAACCATTGCACCAGCGTACTTTTTGGCGCATAGAAAGAAAAAAAAAGGTCAAGCATGAGCACATTCAACTTCCACTAATAAAATGGAAATGACGCTCAGAAAGGCTTTGGCACTCTCTTGTTTTATTTGCAGATGACAAGTTCACAAGTGAAGTCCATTTGAATAGAAAATACTAACGGCAACTGTTCATCCAAAAGGACAAGAAGGTCCAACTTGATGGTCTTGCAAAGAGCAGCTTTTGTCAAGACCTGGTTCAGTTCGGAACACACTCGGCGGCGGCGTGGCCGATTGGATGCAAGTTTGGCGGATTTGACGGAAGATATCCGACTTATACTCGAGTTCCATGTAGAAAAATATCATTTAAACACTGAATAGAATACAGGTTAGAAACCAACTCTCACAAATATCGAAGGGCCTTATCCAACATGTTGATATGAGCCTCTCGATTCAACGTGCCATTGAAAGCTTGCTAGCAACACGAGTCAATTTATAAATTCCCTAAGCAACCTACAAACGTTTTTGGATTTAGAACATCCTTACCAGCAATCACCTCGTGCACCGCGGAGGTCAAATGTCAAACGGCCGACAGCTTGAAGCGCAGTCGAATTTTCCTGTTCCACATGCCGTGGCCGCCAGTGGCGCCCGTGCCGCCGGCCGGCGTGGGCCGGGCGACGGCCGAGAAAGGCATGGCGTTGATGGAAACACCGGGGCTTTCCTTCCTCAAGGAGGACAAGTGGCCGTCGTTCACGAGGCCGAAGACTTCCAGGTAACGCAGCGCCGGGAAGGTCTTCCTGAGGTCGCTGCAAAGCAGAACGCAAGTCGACTGGAATGAGACGGCCCAAAGTGAGAGTGGCGCGGACGGCGGGCGGAACCCACCTGAGGGCGGCTACGTGAATGTGGTAGCAGCGGCTCAAGGACAGATGGTGCAGATGCGGCAGCCCGGAGAGCGCGGGGAGGCAGTCGGCCATCAACTGGGCGCTGTCGCTGCAACGGAGCAACACGGCGGCAGCAAAGAACTCAGGAGGTGGGCAAACAAACAAAATCCTCCTCGAGTACTCTACCGCGGCATCTGAAGGTAAACATGATTTTACGGCAGGCCAACTTTTTCGACAAGAGTTGAGCACTTATTTTTTTGGGGCGGCTGCAGCTTGATGAAAATAGACGACTTAGACCCTTTTCATTTTTGTCGAGTAAAGGAAGCACATGGCTGTGCCACGAAACACTTGATGCACACAAAACATACCTCAAATCTAGTGTATGAATATCAGGACATCTTGTAACCAAGACCTTCACATCTAGAAAGAGAAAGTGAGAACAGTCAGCCTGGAGGAAGCACAGGCACGGCCGTTTTCACCTGCGGTGGCGGGAAGCACGATCGCTTTCATACGAGAACGCAGGCGTGCCCCATACGTCGATCGAGAAAAGATTTGCGTGTTATTCAGGATATATTTTTGTGTTTGTGCACACTGTACCCGAAGCATTTTATCGCTTTCACTTTCATTAAAAAAAAAAAAATATTCCATGCGACATCAACAGAAGAATAATAAGCAGCCTTTTCTCAAACAAGACCTGACTTTTGATATAAAATACGGGATTCAATCGTAGTTGAAAGATGTCAAGATCTCACCGTCTAGCGTGAGGCCGTCTCTGTAGCCGCTGAGGTTGAGGTGCGTAACAGTGGCGCTGACATGATTTACCACGCTCTTCACGTGATTGTTGGTGAACTGGCACCAGGATACGTTCAACTGTTCTATTCTGTAGCAAGGAGACAAGGAAAGGAAAGGAAAATGAAGGTGGTCGCTCGTGATGGCAAATGAGAAAAGGAAGCTTCGTGAAGCGCTTGTGATTTCTTGGCACTCCTCTAGATGGCACCCTTAGTTGAAAGATGCAGTGGAAATTTTATGCAATTTCATTGCGCTCCCATTTATCTTTAAACCCAGAGTACCATCTCGGTGAGTTAAAAAAATAAATGCTTCATGAAGCTTGATTTAACATCACTAGTAGTTGGACCTGGAGCAAGATTGCAGCATGTGGGCGAGAGGATCAGCAGCAAAGTTGGAGCAGCCGCTCAGGTTGACCTGGCGCAGATTCGGATTCTGGGCCAGACTCCTGCGAGAGAAATTCAAGCGGCAACATGTGAGTCCTCCCATTTCAAAAAGAGAAATCCACGTCCGTGTTAGCAACAGTTGCAAGACGCCTGCTTTCGAGCACCTATAGAGTAAATTGCGTTGTGTTTTAGAACATGATGTGACTGTATTTGTCGTTTCACAATTACCAGAGGTTGGAAAAATGTAAGAGCGGTCCGTGCCTTGCCGGTCCCTTCAATTTTTATATATATAAATAAACGGTTATTGGCAGTAGCAAGCCATGATCACAACTCCAGAGGAGGCGGCAGCGAGGAGAGAACTCACCTGATAATGCTGTCGGAGAGTTGCAGGCCTTCCAAACTAAGACACTGGAGAAGATTACAGCGACAGATGATACTCTCAAGGGCGGGCGTGGTGACGATGGAGCTGGAAAGATCCATTTCAGCAATCTGCAGTGCGCTAACAACAGGACAAAACACAATTGAGTTTGGTAGAATTCGGCAGGCGGGTAAATGTGTTTATCTTAAAAAAAAAAAAAAAAAAGTTCATGACTGATTATGGCCAATTCAGTAATAAACTCAGACAGACAAGCCACATGAATGCCCGAACTCACCACATGCCCGTTAGCTGCAGGTCGTTAATGAAAGAGCGAGGACATCGCAGCCTGCGCACCCCCGTCTTCAACACCTGCTGCAGTGCCGGAACCATCTCGGTCACCCCCTCCAGGTCCACACTATGCCACAGTGACTCATCAAACCTGGAAGGCGCGTGCAGGGGACGAGCGAGACCATCAACTGAAGGGATTCTCAAATCATCCACTCAGGTTTGAGCAATCGGAAATATCATTTTACAACAATCTCATCATCCTCTTGCTGTCGTGTGTGCTGCATTAAAAAAATCATATATATTTTTTTGGGGGGTGGGGCCTCAAGACTTACGCCAAACGATGCCATCGCCTACAAGTGACGGACGTCTTGAGGAGGTCGTGCAGTGGGAGGAAGAAGAGGATCCTGAGGATCAGCTCATCTGGTAGGTGGTCCCATGAAACCTCTGCGAACACCATCAACACACCACTTGGTACGAGATATGATTAGGACAGGGTCTGCTGTTATTTTAGTTCAGGAAAACTAACAAAATAACTCAAAATAAAACATTGTCGTTAACGAAATAAAATAATGTTTTAAAAAAAAAAGGAAAACTAAATTGTATCTTTCACAAAACTATTATTCTAGCAAAAATGTCTGTTTCCAATTACTGTCACACCTGAAGGTTTGCGATTGATTTTAAATGGATTTGTTTGCAGTTTTACAGCATGACGGCTCACCGGAGAAAGGGGTTAAGATCAGGGGATGTCATTCCTCTTTGTCAAAAACACATTAAAACGAAGCGTTTAAAAAAACGAATCGAAACCAACCAACCCGCTGTGGAAACGCGTTGAAAAATAGCACACTTTCAAAAGCCCCAAACTCTTCTTACCCAGTACGGATTCCTTCCTCTTCCTTGACCGTCTGGAAATGGCAAAAGGCTTTCCGTCGTTCTCTTTGCCCTTCCACCCCGAGTGTTGCCGTTTGGGCCCGGGTGACCACTGTTGGATGAGCTCCGTTGGGGTGCATTCCGTGTCCAGGCCCTCGGTCAGGGCGTGCTGCCACTTGCGCTTGCTGCTGCCGCCGCTGCTCTTGGCCTGGGACAACATGGAGCCTTGGACATCGAAGCGAAGCAAATCCTTCAGAGGCACGCTGCGTGGAAGAGAAATCAATACGCGTGTCGTTTTGCGTCCTTATTGCGGATGACAAGGTGTCGTTCAAGATCTGCGGACAATGCAATGCGAGACAATATTTCCCTGCAAGATAGCGTCGCCCGCCATATTGGGACAACATTTTGACCGCGCAAATTCTCAACGAGTCATTTAAATGACTGGAGCGCATGTGCATACAACTTTCCGGGAAAATGACCGTAGAAACCACTCTCTCTGCAAGGGTTTCCACGAATATAAGGTTTATTAAACTCCAGAGAAAGGGTAGATGGAGCGGAAGGCTCCACCACCACTAAGCGCGGTGGGCTGGACGCAAAGGCTACATCTTGCTCATTTTGCAATCCGGTAATTTTAAAGTGGACGTCTTACCCGATACACTTTTAGCGTTGCACAATTTAAACCTAGAAACGATTTAAGCATGAAAGACATAGACATTCGGAAACGGGAACATCGCCGAGGAACTCTTGTTTCGTTACCCGGGAGATGGAATGGCCCAAACTTCAGTTTTAAATCAAGCATGAATAAATATAACATTACCTGTCTCCTGGCATCACCTCTGTTTTAGAGTGGGAAAAGTGGACAAAAAAAAAAAAACCCCAGCATGCACTAGAAATCACTACGACTTTACGTACTGCAGCCCTCAACTCGGACGCGTTTAAACTCACCGCCAGCTGCAGGGCGCCTTGCGCAGTGACGTCACTTACCCCGCGCCAATTTCTACATCCGGTCTCGTCCAGGTTCATCCGCGCATGCGCTCTCTCCAAGTTTTGCCACAAAATACACAAATTCATATTCGAGAATAACATCATTTGTATTTGATTTATCACATACATATCATTGTAGGAACTATTGTGAGAGAGGAAAAAATGTTTGTCATTTTTCATACACTCAGATGTCAGCAGATGTATTCATCAATGCAGCGCGACTTACAAATGACGTTCATTTAAACGCATGCCCACCAAACTTTTGAAAGTGAAAAGGGTCATTTAAAAATTGTTAACTTGAGTCTTGTGCAGGGTGAACGTTCGTGTTTATGCCGCTGAATACCAATTTAAAGTCAGGACCCGCGTTCGTGTAAAATCTACGAAATACAAGACACTGTACAGAATTTGATTATTTTTTAATTTACACGGACAAATGAAATTTAAATATGGACCAAAAAAATAAGATGGAAGCAGTTTTCTTTCAAAGAAAAAAAATATTCCAAATAGAAATTTTCTCCCAATACAGTATAGACATGTTTTTATTTTATTGAAAATACAATAGGTAGCAATTGGAATCAGTGAAGTACAAACAACGTCAGCTCGTTTTTGCTGAATGTACCCATTATGTAAACACAATTGACTTCAAGTGGGACTTAAGACTTGAGCTCGGCCCTGTTGTGCAAAAGGTTTGATGCGAGTCGGGCCATTCTGAATGGTGGGGGGGAAACTGCCTCGCTCCAAATGACTGACACGGGGTATTGTTAGTCTCACTCTCATTATTGTGGGTCGCCCTAAATGTCCATTTTAAAACTGACATTCATATTCCTGCGTTGGAATTCCAATTTGAACAGCCTCAAATGTACTTGGAGGATTCGGGGACAAGATGTTTGAGTGCCCCTCCCACCAGGTGGAGGCTTCCAGTGATCAGGACGTGGATCTCGGCTACGTCGCACAGTGGGGCGGCCTTGGCCATCACGCTGGCTTTCAGGGGCATGGCGTTTTTGGAAGGGTCCGCCAGCGCCGCGTCCCTTCCCTGTGTGATCCATTGGAGGGCGCTGAGGATGCAGGGAAACACCAACGTGGTCTCTTTCTCCTCAGGGACCAAAGGCAGGCTGCCCTCGATTAGCAGCGGTGTGCCACTGGCTTTCCCCGTGCTCTCGAGCAGACGCCAGCTTCTCTCGTTCTCCAAGCAGCGAGTCAACATGTGCTCCACGGATACGTTGAAGTTCTGTTGGTCTGAGAAGCAAAAGGGAAAGGTTTGTTCATCTTTATCAAGGTAAAAGTACGACATGACATAAATTGTGCGCATGCAGGAACACACACACACGCATTCACATTGAGAAATTGCGGAAAGCGTTTGCCATTTACAATCGTGCAAAAGAACGTTTTCGATGAATGAAACTAGCGGAGGACTCAGTGATCTTACCTGCATTACCCGACGTGGTGGTCTCAGTGATGTTAGGACAAAACACGGCAAAATCAAAATGGCATTGCTGAAAAAGAATGGGGAAAAAAAAAGTGTCAACCCTGTGTTCCTATTCAAATTTAATGTACCGTAATACTTTTTTTTTTTTTCCTTTCAAGCTGTATATCCAGCTACGCACCGCAAGAACTTTTAGCATGGCCGCACAGTCTCTCTCCCCCGTGGCATTAAACAGCAAGATTCTTGCAACGGGTCCACTGCAACACAGATTTCAAGGTTCATCCTCCCGGCGGGCCGCCAGCGTTGACCGCCGAGATTGACGGTCGCGCACCTTGTGTTCAATTCACGCTGGGCTGCCGTCTCTTGGAACCAACTGACGCAGGCCTGCATACTGCGCATGGTGTGAGCGCCATCCAAGAAGTACGTGACTGCGCCGTGTTGAATCGTTTGATTTCGTCCGGGCCACTCGGTGTCTGCCAGTCCTGATGCGCACACGCGCACAGTAAAAAGTCAATTCACCGGTGTGACCTGTTTCTCTGCAAACATCGCATGTTTTAACACAGAGACCCACGTACGCTTATGATTCAAAGCGGCCAACGTATGTGCACATTTGTTTTTATGACTAAATGTTGCTACGGTGGCTTTCAATCGGGTGTGCATTGCAGTCCAGAAATGACCGTGCTTGTTTCTTTTTGGGGAAAAAACAAAATGATGAAACACAATCATCTTTTGTGAGGTCCCAAAATAGAGCATGCTACTGGGCCGGCTCGACACTGAGAAGACTTTTTCAAAGCTGTACCTTTCTTCATGACGGGGGAGGGCGTGAAGGGAGTTGCTGCGGGTATACTTGAAGTCTCAACACCGGTAGACAAAAACTTTTCATCTGTTCAAAAAAACAAAACACCAGCTTAGAATCCTCTGAATTTTTTCCCCCAGGTTTAAATTTCTCCCGCAAGCCTCCAAGCCTTTACCCGGTAGGCATCTCCTTTGCAACCAAGTGTGACTCAGCTGCAGGGCCAGCGAGGCGTTGGATCGCTGGTGCTGTCCCGCCAAGCCCAATTTTAAAGGTCCACAGTTGGCCTGGTAGTCCTCAAAGTCCGGACACATCCACAGAGGGCACTGCGACAATAAGGTCAGTCATACAAAATCAATTGACACCGAGACCGTGTGATTGACATCATTTCAAACTCTTCCCAGGTGTCGAAATCAAGAAAGGTATCAAGACATTCTTCGGCCAAATTGCACGACGGCTCAAGAATTGACTTGAAATGGTTCCATATTGAATTGGTGGGCAGGCCCTCCAGAAAGCCAATTTCTATGTAAACAAGCAATGAGAAATTTGTTTTCCATGATATGGTCCCTGTCCCAAAAAACGGGTACATCAAATGGACGGTTGCTTACGCTGATTTCTTTGGACCTTTCCCTCAGCACCTCCATGGCCTCTTCTGGCTGTTTGACGGTGAAAGCAGGGACTCCTGGCTAAAAAAAAAAAAAAAAAAAAACCAACAAAAGTTGGACAGAGAAACACAGAGGAAAAAGGGCAGGGGGGTCAGAGCAAAAATCCTGCCGCATGATGGGAAAACCAGTTTTTGAAAGCAATGAAGTGCTGACCTTAAAAATGCCCCCTTTTTGCCAGGCAATCTTCTCGATGGTGTCTCCAAGGATCTGCGTGTGATCGATCCCCAGAGAGGAGATGCCGCATACCCACGGTCTCCTGTTGAGATGCGCAGCCAAGAAAAGGGTAAATATGAGCAAACGCTAACTGCAACTGGCGCTTACACTAGATACACATCCAAACTGTAGCTCCAAATACAATGGCAAAGCCTGTCTGTCCATCCCTTTTTTTCCCTGGAGCTTATGATGACAGCAGCAATAGTTTCTTGCCTTATAATGTTGGTGCAGTCATACGCGCCACCGATCCCAACTTCAATCACGGCCAAATCCACCTGAACAAAAGGACCGAAACATCCCCGTCCATCAGACTGGCAGGATTCCTTCCAAATGTAGTTCCGCATATCTTGAGCGATGTCGTTGGAGAAGTAGAGCAACGAGCCGTTGACTATGCGGCAGGGGAGCGACGGAATCTGGCTGGGCTCACTTCAAACTCGAAAACCTGCTGTAATCTGAATGCCGACCTTTTCCTGAAGGAAGACGTGGAAGGCCAAGATGGTGAGGAAGCGAAAGTACGCGGGCATTGTCCCATCATGGGCTTCCTAAAAAAGAAAAAATAAGATGACATCAAATCATTTGAATAAGAATGGCTCAATGATGTCAATGACACCGCTTCAAATGTAGGCCCAGGAGATTTGTCCTTTTCGCAGTCCCCAAAAGTGGTGGAACGCAGCATTCAACTTGTTCCATTTCAAGTGCAAAATTCGAAAGAAATCAGTTTTCGTTTTTTGGGGGGAACCAACAACTCCGCACCTTGCCCCCCCCTCCCCAGCCACGCCACATGCAGCTTGGCATTCCATTTGCGAGTGGGTAAATTAACATGCCGGCGAGTTTCAGGATAGCAAGCGATAGCACTTTTCGACAACAGTCACGAGAGAATTCCACGTCACTTGATGCAAGTCATGTGAACCAATTCCGGTGTCACGTGCAGGTCATCCTCATCGCCATGTCAAGGGCCTCATTTTGGACGAGACAACTAAACTGAATACCATTTCACAAGCCTTAATCGTCAGCAGGTTTTCTACTCATTCGCTAACGACAGTACCATGTGAAATGAAACGCTGTCAAGTCTTACATGTGCGACCTGTTGCACGACCCACCTTTGTTTCATCCAGCCGTCCATAAACCTGCCAGAAATATTTGGTAAAGAGGTCTTTTCCAATCGGCTGTCCGTTGATTCGAATCCTCTCCCTTACTTGCACCAAATGTGGGGAGCTATAACCAGAGGGAAAAAAAAACATTTAAAAAAACCCGCTGATAAGCATTTGATACTCACTTTCCACCAAAACAAAAAAACAAAATCCAAATCTGCACATGCAGAACTGCGACCCGACTGAATCATAAAACAGTGTGAACGTTTACCTGTAAAATCCTGTTCGGAAGCCATAACCTCTCAAAATGTGCTCAGTGAATGCGCACGTTGACCCCTGAAACACCAAAAATGAAATTGCAATTTGTATTTGCCAATTCCTTCTTAAATGACTCAACTTTATTCTCAGAGCACTTTAACCACAAAGTGATGTACATAAAACGTGCACGAGTTAAATACAAGAACGCAATCATCAAGAACTCAATAAATATTTTCTAATTAAAGCATACAAGAGCGCTTAGGAGACGCTGCGTTTTCCCATGGTCCAAAGACACGCTTTGCTTTCATCATTCACACCAGGTCAACTCACCTTGCCCTTTGTTCCGGTCACATGAATGATGTTGAGGTGGTCTAGTTCCTTCACCTTTGAAAAACAAAACACAAGATAACCGGGATAATGTAATAAGTAATGAAGGGATCACGGCAAACAGCAATAGCTTTGTTTGTAATGATTATAGCCATAGAATGTGACCTTGGGACTGTTTGAGCTTACTACTCACAGTGAGGCCGGCCCGTTCCAGGAATCCCCGCATGGCCTGAAGCTGCAATTCGGGTTGGCTCCGGTCTCGCCGTACTTGCTCCAGAGCACTGGCGTTTGTCTGGAGCGTGTTCAGGGTACAAACGGCATCCTAAAACACACGCGGCAAAGCCTTTACAAGCTGCTACTACCATGGAATTCATCATGCAATCCCCCCAGTCTTGCTGATGTAATACAGTTGTAAATACAGTATTGATTTACAGATTTTAATCGGGCTCTTATCGTTCATTGATGAGGTACCGCCTTTGTCAACAAAACAAAGGTCTTTTTTTTTTAAAGGAACACTACTACTACTTGATTAGAAACCCAATTAAGCTGTCCACAATTACATGAAACATTTTACATGTCACAATTGATTTACCAAGACTACGTTGAGCCTGTTTATTTTGCCGCATGAAAAAATGTATGCCTTTCATTGGATGATAAAAATTTATTTTTCTTTAAATACATTTCTAAATAATTGATATTGCAGTATTCCACGCCCATATATTAATCACAATTAGGGAGAGGACCTTGAAAATTATAATTGAATATTTAATCGCAATATTGAGGAAAGAAAATCGCAATTTAGTCATCACGGGGACGCGCTTGCGGTGCCAAGCAGCGATTTAACGTTTACTGCGATTCACATAACAGATTCTTTGGCATCACCGCGACGATTAAACGGCATCGTAATAACCTCGACTCCACCTCTTTCTATTTAACTCGGAAAGAGGATAGCACGTGTTGCGTTTGCTATCTAATTACACTTTGACGTTTGGCTAAGCCACAATCATTCCATGTGGCAGTTGCCTTTCGGGTTGAGTCAAAAGTTCCGTCCCACGCTTCGGATGACACAGACGCACGAGATCGAGACTGTACAGTCGTGAGGCTTCACCGACGGGGTCAAATAAGGCCTATTGGGAACGTACTCCTGTCAGCCATGATGACTACCTAGGGAAAACTTTGACGCAACTCAAAAGTTGCGGTTCAAATTTGTCGGAGAAGTTAGCCAGCGGCGAGCTAGCGAGCGGCGTGCCGCGGAAGGTTCTTACGGACAGCGCTCACCTGGTAATCCATTCCCGGAATATGAGGAGCGGTCTTCGTGCTGTAGTGTGGAACTGAAAAGCCCGCCAACCTGTACGGCCAGACTCGCTTTCTGAGCCTCGCCGCGAACACGGACGGTTTCCACACACACGACAGGCAAACCATTATTGCATGTTGAGCTGTCGAGGGAAGTTGGAGCCAAATATGGTGTTGGGGCGTGACGTCTATCATGACGTTACGGAAGCAAACTATTATGCAGCATGTTTGTTTATAGTCTCAATAAAGATTTTCACACAAAAAATATGGGAGACCTTTGAAAAAAAATCTCTTTACCGATGAGGGGCGTTTTCTCTTCTAACCTGCAACAGCTGACATTCCCACGTTGCTAATGTTTGTCAAAGAAAGCGCACTCGCACAAACGGTTCCTACGTCAACAAACGGCCGGTTTCGCTACACCGGAAGCCGCGCTGATTGTGTTCCAACGAGCGACTGTTTCGCACTCCAGTCCGATTGGTGGCGGTGATGTGCTTGAACGCTGGTTGCAAAGCCAAGCCAAAACGAAGAAAAAAGTGCTGCACTCCTCGTACATGCTAAACAACGGACTTGAGAAAGCAGTCATGCAGCGAGAAAAAAACAGTAACTCCGGCGGGGCTGAAAAGTAAGATTGCATACACAAAACGCGTCGAATTAATTTTTCCTACTTATGATTCTGATGTGCACTTTGGTTTGTTCAGCGTGTGTATTGTTCGCTTAATATCAAGTGCAATGTCTCCTCTGCAGGCCTGACCGGGAGGCCGCCATTATGTCCAAATACTACCATGGAGTTGAATTCCCCTTCTGTGACGAGTTCTCCAAATATGAGAAACTAGCAAAAATAGGACAAGGGACATTTGGGTGAGTGCTATATGTACATACCTAAGAGAGAATCGTCGCCACGTTTCAACCTGACTTACCAAGCTAGTTGCTAACGATTTGTAAACAAAGCAACCGTTGACTAAGCCGTAGGTCAAGAAATATTAACAGCTGGTCGGCCAACTAATAACGATGACCTCTTCTATGAGACTTTATTTAACAAACGTGTTGCAGCTGAGTGCGTGGTAATATTTGTGGGTGTGTGTATTTTTCTGTTTTAATATACTCTGTATGTCGCGTTTATAATAAGAAAACCATAATAAATTGAAAGTTTAATACGCCACACAATTGTTTAACGCGAGTTTACCCGTGATCAACTCGTCTAATTGAACATGTTTTTCACAGGGAGGTGTTTAAAGCAAAACACCGACAGACTGGAAAGAAGGTTGCACTGAAGAAAGTTTTAATGGAAAATGAGAAGGAAGGGGTAAGAAGTTTTCCTCAGTACTTTTAAAGCTCATCTGGCCCCCGCTATTTGATTTTTTTCCCATCCAGGCGAAAGTCCAGATAGGATTTGTTTTGGAAACGGACTGTCTGCAATTTTAGACAGCCTCAAAGTTCTCAATGGCATGAATTAGCCTAATCTTCGATCAATCAATTTATTACAAGGAAACCAATCTTAGAGACCGATCCCCAGATTCAGATTTTCTAGGATCATTGAATCACTTTCAGAAGTTGTGACCTTTCCGAGCATCTCTGCATGAATGGCGCTGTGGAAACCAATCTTCGAGACCGATCCCCAGATTCAGATTTTCATGATCATTGAATCACTTTCAGAAGTTTTGACCTTTCCGAGCATCTCTGCATGAATGGCGCTGTGCATCAGTTAGTTTCGATTAATTGGGCACCGTTTTTCTAGACCCGTCATTGTGTGTACAAGTGACAAGTTCGGAAAATTCCTCTGTGGTTGTTGTCTCAGTTCCCAATCACTGCCCTGAGAGAGATAAAGCGGGCACCGTTTTTCGAGACCCGTCATTGTGTGTACAAGTGACTAACCCTTGAGTTAGGAAAATTGCTCTGTGGTTGTTGTCTCAGTTCCCAATCACTGCCCTGAGAGAGATAAAGATCCTGCAGCTGCTCAAACACGAGAATGTGGTGAATCTGATTGAGATCTGCAGAACCAAAGGTTGGTGTCAAAACACTCATTGCTATCTTTTTTAAGGTGTGATGTCAATCAACCGCTAGGCCCTTTTTTTGTTTTCATGTTACATTTAATTCGACTTAAACTGACGAAGAGTGGCAGGCTTTATATAAGACCATAAATTCGATATATGTTGTGAAACTTTGATTGCTTGGATGATGTTTGTCTGCAATTATTCTTCCAGCTACCCAGTATAATCGATACAAAGGCAGCATCTACTTGGTGTTTGACTTCTGTGAGCACGACCTGGCCGGGCTGCTTAGCAACACGAACGTGAAGTTCACCCTGGCGGAGATCAAGAAAGTCATGCAAATGTTGCTCAATGGATTGTATTACATTCACAGAAACAAGGTAGGGCAAATTCACAGTTGGAGCACATGTTCAAGTTTTGTACAAATACGCATGGTTGTCAAAAAAAAAAAATGCAAATGTTTGTTGTTAAACAAGACGGGAACGACAAAGTCAACCAGTTTGCTTCTTTACCTTACTAATAGAGTACATAATCATGATGCTGTTTGTTGTCAGATCCTTCACAGAGACATGAAGGCGGCCAACGTGCTCATCACCAGAGACGGCGTCCTGAAACTGGCTGACTTTGGTTTGGCTCGAGCGTTCAGCCTGGCCAAAAACAGCCAAGGGAACCGCTACACCAACCGTGTGGTCACACTGTGGTACAGACCTCCGGAATTGCTGCTTGGTAAGAAGACCAAATTCTGCCAAACAAGAGCGGTGTAAACATTAATTAGTAACTCATAAATCAGATGACAACAATTTTGCAAACACATCTGTGGCTTTTTCACTTCAGCTTTTCATGTTTCATGAAACAAGATGCAAGCGTGGACCGCCCTTGCAAAGTTGTGAAAAAAAATAAAGCCGACTGACTGCTTTCAGTTGGTCCACCCCACCCCCCTTTCCTCCACAAACCGCAGCCTTGAATTAGATTATTGTGAACATTTTTGCTTTGTGTGGTCTAGGTGAGCGAGACTACGGCCCCCCAATCGACTTGTGGGGAGCAGGCTGCATCATGGCAGAGATGTGGACGAGAAGTCCCATCATGCAAGGGAACACCGAGCAGCACCAGCTCACTCTCATCAGCCAACTTTGTGGCTCCATCACGGCTGAGGTACGTCTTCTACGGCGACGCCCTTTTAACGTCAAACAACCTCGTTACAGTTTGAAAAACAAACAGGCCACTTGTTAGTCAAGGTAGTCCCGTTTTTCATTGATTGTGTTTGTTTTCTGAAGGTTTGGCCAGGCGTAGACAAGAAGTACGAGCTGTACCAGAAAATGGAGCTCCCCAAAGGCCAAAAGAGGAAAGTGAAAGATCGCCTCAAAGCTTACGTCAAAGACCCCTACGCTCTGGATCTGATCGACAAGCTGCTGGTCCTGGACCCGGCCCAGCGGACAGACAGCGACGACGCGCTCAACCATGACTTTTTCTGGTCCGACCCGATGCCGTCGGACCTGAAGAACATGCTTTCCACCCACAACACCTCCATGTTTGAATATCTGGCTCCTCCCCGGCGGAGAGGTCACATGCCCCAACAGCCACCCAACCAGAACAGAAACCCCGCCACCACCAGTCAGACTGAGTTTGATCGAGTGTTTTAGACAAGAAGAACTTTTTGGCTTTCTTTCTTTCATTTTTTTTTTTTAAGGAGCACAACTTGGTGAATGTTTGATTTGAAAACACAAGACAAGTGGCCTCATTTTAAGGAAAACGACATGTTCCTTGATCATATCGTGTCCGGCTTTGCCGCATGATAGCTTCCTGCTTGGGATGGCTGCCTTGCAGGCAACCGCGACTGCTGTTGAGTCAATCCCAAAACCTGCACAACGTACATTTATGCTTTGACATAAGACTTGGTTTCCAAGTGAAAAGACTGATGAGAACATTCCGCTCAAAGAGTGGCCATGTCGGACTTTGAATATAAAACTGGAATGTCTTGAGTTTTCTTTCCTTTTTTAAATGTTCTCACTCGTCCGGCTTTTTGGACACATGGAGTGTTTTGAGGGATTAAAGTGTGGAAAATCACACTCCTCTCATGGGCAACTGTGACATCCCATCCCCAAAATATATATTTGGACCCTGAAGGACTGTGGAGATAGTGGGTTTTGTTCTGTACAGAAATGTGTCTATTTTGAATAAAATCAAAACCCTGGAATACATGTATGTTCTGAAATTTTATTTTAAAGTCACAGGAGCCTTGCATTTAGATGGTGAAATTCGGTCTTAAAATTTGTCCTCAGGCATTTTCAACTGTATGGAATTCCACTAAGTCAGTGTTTTTCAAACCCAAACCCAGCCGCTGGGGAGCAGTGCCCTCCCCTGGGGGTACACTGTTCCCCGGTGCCGGTCCCAAGCCCGGAAAAATGGGGAGGGTTGCGTCAGGAAGGGCATCCGGCGTAAAACTTTTGCCAGGACGGACATGCGAGTTGATAGGGCGGTTTGCAGGGACGGATGGGAATTAATGACTTGCTGTGGCGACCCCTGAAAAGGGACGTTCCGAAAGGAGAAGAAGAAGAAGTGTTTTTCAAACCCTGTGGTGTGCCGTTGGAAATTCTCCAACATGTATGCCTGTGCCGTCTTTCCCCCGGCAGAGTAATTGTGTAGTACTCTTCCATACCGGTAGGGAGCAGCAGCTGCTAGCGAATTGCCTTGTGCTTCCAGACAAGCCAAGTTTCCGGCGCGAGCCAATACGACGAAAGCTCTTTCATTTGGATTGACTTTTCCTGGAGATGCAACGGCAGGTGAAAAGCAACTGTTGTCCCAAGTAAGCTTAAAGTCCATTTCCAAACAAAACGCCCTTCACCGCTAAACAACAACGTGGAGTATTTTGTTCGCCTGCGTGAACACACGGAGAAACAAGCAACGTGCATGAGAAAACCGCAAAGGTAAACGAGAGAGCCTTGAAAGCAAGGTACCGTGTCGCTGAACTTGTGGCCATATCAAAAAAGTGGCAGCGCAATTCATACTTGCCGCCTGCAAAGCCATTGTAAATGAGATGTTCGGACCCAAAGCGGCTAAAGAAATAGCCTGACTGCTGTAAAAACTAAAAACATAGAAAAAATGAGAGCTGTGGAAGAAGAGCTTTGTATCCTTCATCGATTGCTGCCAGGATACCAGATCTGTGTTCATCCAAACCATTTATCACACTGAGTGAGAATAAATATGAAAGATTATAAAATATTGGATTGATGTTGATTTGATTATGATAACAATATAACACTTGTTAAAATCCGTTTTTTTCTCCACATTTTCAACAAGTGGTGTACCGCGGGATTTTTTTTTTCAATGAAAGAAATGTGCCTTGGCTCGATAAAGATTGAAAAACACTGCTCTATACTGTAGTCAGTCAGTGGGTTTTAAAGTCACATGAATCTGACTTCTTATGTTTGTCATGAATCACCTCGGCCCTTTCTCCTCACTCTGTGTGAAGTGTCAAGCTCAAACTCGACTCGAATGATGGATTGCTCTTTTAATTCGAGCGCTCCGCCACTGTCGCATGCATAGAGAAAGAAGCTGACAGCAATGACAACAACTAACATAAATTACAGAGCGCTCCAGTGGACAGATGGGCCTCCGACAAATAACGAGAACAGGTTTTGGGTCTTTCTATTAATTGACCAGCAGAGGGCAGCATAGAGTAATGTTGAATACTGTTAGAATACAATTTTATTTATATTCTGATCGTGAGGCAATATTTCGACATTTTGTGGACAAAACGTCACTAACAATGACGGGTTTTTTTTTTGTATTTAGTGATACACTTGGCTTCGCTTGGGGCACATGCTAATTTGGTCCACATAGCCACACATAAACGCTGTTGGCTGACTGAGAGGGTTGGCCATAGAGGACGACCCGAGAGTCGATATATTTCTTACTTCTAGTTGAAGTTTACTATAAAACTGACACATAAAACACAAGAAAATTGGATGTTATATCGGCAACGTGCTCAACTAAGCCATATAGTTTTATCCAACAAAGGTGTGCTACTTTAATGCAAAATGCAAACCCTACAGACGGACTCGTGAATGTGTTCACTCTTTATGCTCCTGTATTACTGCATTGTCGCAGCTTTATTGGGAAATGTTGGTTTCGAAACACCTTTTCATGTCTTATTTTATGTGACTCCCGGAGTGACATGTCCCAGGAGAGCTGGCCTCGGTAAATTTTAAAAAAAGAGCAATTTCACCAGGCCTTTGAAATGCTTAACTGTAATGTCGGTCCAGAGCTCTTTCAGACAGAAAGGAGAGGAAAATGTCAGCGCAGATTTCTATCAGCCAAGCTAGTTAAAAGTGCCCTCGTGGTGGCCAGCTGGGTGTGCCGACGGGACAACTGCCCTTTTATTCCCTGCGTTTTTAGCTTTTAGCCAGGATTTAGACAGCTCTGGGTCAGAACGGTGAACACATGAAACTGACGAAAGACGGCAAAATCAATCAGTCATTGCACACTGCACAACATTGACTCCAGACAATATAACTCCAAATCGTCGTTTCAAAGAAAGAACCCAAAAGTTGGACCAAGTAAGCGCAATTGACCCACAGAGACATTGTGAAAGCTACAAAGCCAGCTCCGAAAACAACTGCTAATGACATCGGCATCTTTCAGAAAGCGGGAATGACGATGTCGCAATCTCACGGAAGACTTAATGAACATTGGGAATGTGCCAGCTGCATGCGCGACATGCATAGATCCGAACACTAATTGAAAAGGGTAATTTGGCGGTTTGGTGAAAATAATCAATGCCTTTTCTGTTTCCCAGTGGCAGGTTTGCAATTCATTTGGAGTCTGGATGCATAGGAGCGAACATGACTGCCGCCGGGAGGGAGTCTCATCGTCTCCAGTAAAAGTAAGGAACTACGGTACACTTGTAGCGAGATGCTTCAAAAAAAACAAACAAACAAAAAAACCTCTGAAAATGGGACCCCATATAAAAATGGTTGCAATGACGACAGCCGTGGAGCCAGAAAATGACAGGTGGACTGAGGAGATGCAAACCGAATATGGCTCAAATTTCACACCCTGATGATCGGCAAAGACGCGGTCAAAATGGAATGCGCTTCCCACGCCGCAGACTCATCTGGTCAACCTTCTGTTTGCTCTTAAAATGCTTCAATAGCTTTTAATGCTCGCGAGCAATTTCCCACAGATGACAATCGCGTTCGGTTAAATTAAGCGGCATTATCCCACATCCAATGAAAACGCTTAATTACTCAACAGATGGTTGCTTTATCCTTTGTGAATGTGAATCGTGTCTCTCCGGATCATCCGCGGTTGCTCGTTTTATTCATAAATGGATCCTTCGTCCTTGGGTGGAGTTCGAAGCCGAAGGTTAAACAATAGCAATTCTATTTTGCGG
This sequence comes from Hippocampus comes, assembly GCF_001891065.2. Classification (NCBI taxonomy): domain Eukaryota; kingdom Metazoa; phylum Chordata; class Actinopteri; order Syngnathiformes; family Syngnathidae; genus Hippocampus; species Hippocampus comes. The sequence continues at coordinate 484,987 of NW_017805994.1, forward strand.
TGTAATTAACACTCATAAGAAAAGCAAATGAAGGTAAACGTTTGCATTAGCGAGAACAAATACAACCTTAAGATTCCATTTTGTGTTGCGCCCTTCATTCGAGGGCAATTATAAGTGAGCATGATTCGGCACCGACTTTCCAAAATTGGACTTCTTGGAGATATTCTTTCCAAAAGAGTCAAAACAACATAAGAGACACACTGAGCAATATTTTTAATACATGGTTTGCTGGTGCCTTAAAACCATGTCCGTGACGTACTTTTGCCAAAATGCTCGTTCCCCTCCTGAGCAAAAAGAAATCTCCAAATGCCTTAAAGGTTTGCATCCAAAGGTTGGATGGCAAACGAAGGCGAGGACCTTCAACGTTCCTAATTCATTTACAGATTTAATTAGATGGATGGAGCCCTCGCTGATATTAAAGCAGGGAGGGCTCGAATGTTGCCAGCACAACAGGACTTTTTAATTACAACTCGGCATCCCCCCCACTTGCTGATGTCTGGGGAACCAGTTAATTAAAATCCTCATTATTTTACTTTTAATTAGTTCCCCTCTCTTTTTGTTTCCCTGCACCATATGGCAGTGATCCGTAGTCAAATCAACTTAATTAAGCTAATTAAGTTGATCAGTTTAATTATTCCAAGTAGTCTGATTGGATGAAATATCTACCACACCTTTTCAACCGCAAAATCCCGCTTCAAATGCCTTTCTTAATTACTCACATTAACGGATCCATTTCAAAGCGACTGATTGTTATCTTGCACTGCCCGGATACTGTACGCCGGGTTGGTCCGGAGTGTATTTCAGAAGGCGGGCTTCACCTTGAACCGGTCGCCAGTCAGTCGCTGCGCACACAGAGAGACAAGCGAGCATTCACACCGCCACTGAGCGGGAATCGATCCCACGCTGCTCGCACGCAAGTCAGGCAAGTGCACCGCACCACCATCAGTGACCCGAATTTAACTATGTGGAATAAAATAATGACACCATCAAGGTTTTACATCTAGTTTATTTTCTTCATCTCAACAACAGTACAATACAAGATATGCTATAATAAAAACCCTTTGCTTCGCTCCTGAGGCACTTTTTACATGCCGCTTTACTGCGGCGACTCAAAGAGCTGTGCTGAGATCATGGCGGCTCTCGCTTGATCATCCGAATACGTTAAAAGTCTTTCCGCGGAGGGCGAAATTCTGACTTTCATGTTCCACTATGAAGACTTTCGACCTTGATGACTGAACAATGATTAGAATCGCAGAGGCAATACAATTTGGTCGGATGCAAGCCCGGGGTGTTTGGGATTTGACAGTAAGTGGTTGAAATTACAAATATAGTCAGGCAAAGTGCTCGAGCGGAACTAAACCTGTTCGCGAGAAACGAGAAGTTTTCACAATTGGTTCTGTGAGAAGAGGCTCAGAAAGATGCCGGTCAAGTCAGTTTTGATCTTTTTTTGCAGTTTTATTTTACGGGAGAAACATTGAAGGACCAAAGAAAGCTATGACACCAATGTTTGAATCCCAATGTACTCATATTGTGCAATTAATTTGTTTCGTCATCACTTGACGGCACGAGAACTAAATGAAGCGGAGGGTTGAGACTTTTTGGGTGAAGATGGCTGCCACTTGCAATCTCGCTCCAATTCACTCTCCGGGTCCAAGATATCTGTGGTTTAAAGTACATCTGCATCTGCATATTGCTATTATTTTATGAAGAGATTATGATTCTCAACTCAACATGATTCTCAACTCAACATCATCAGATTCACCAATGTATTTTTTTCCCCGTTTCAAATCCAGATACATTGACTTTGATGGCAGTTATGGAAATCAGCATGAGTCTAAAATTCCCAATTCCCCTTCCATTTTATCCCCCACCTTGTCTGTCTCCTGGAGTCATGCCGAGCGTCAGAGAGATGACTGATGAAATCATCCGAGAGGGAGTTAGCAGTGGGACCACTCCGGCTAATGTTTTGTTTGGTATTAACATGCGCGAGGCGTTTGAACTCCCACTGACTTGGATGCAGAAACATTTGCAATAGGGTTCATCAATCAAAGGGCACGCACTCAGGGGCTGTCAAAATCCTGGGGCGCGCTCGGAGTTCTTCTCTTCTTACATTGCTCAAAGGCAGAAAGGCATTATGAAGACCAAACGCGAGACTTTAGACTGTAAATGTTGCATGCGTCCATACATGTGAGTGGCAAAAAGTAATACGGTTTGTGTGTATTTAATGTGTGTGTGTGTGTGCGTGTATATATGTATATATATGGATGTTAAATAAAAGGGTCAGATTCGAATTTGGCGAGATGAAAGTCATGACAATTTATTAATGACGAACGTGAAATATTTACAGCACGGGTAAAACAAGCGATAATAACGAGAACAGGTTTTGGGTCTTTCTATTAATTGACCAGCAGAGGGCAGCATAGAGTAATGTTGAATACTGTTAGAATACAATTTTATTTATATTCTGATCGTGAGGCAATATTTCGACATTTTGTGGACAAAACGTCACTAACAATGACACAGATGAGAATATGGGCGCAGAACAATTAAGGGAACTGATTGAGCATACCACACAGCAATAAGAGAAAAATTAATTGAAATATTAATGAAGTTAATGTATCATTTTAACATGTGTTTGCAACCTCTTTACTTTTTACAAAAGTCAATTTTTCACATTGCATTAAGACACTAATGTTTGAATGTCAGTTTAGTTTCAGACGTCAATAAAATATAGAACTCACAGTTCTATCTT
>NW_017805994.1:493782-497970 GCF_001891065.2 Hippocampus comes
ATACAATTTTATTTATATTCTGATCGTGAGGCAATATTTCGACATTTTGTGGACAAAACGTCACTAACAATGACACAGATGAGAATATGGGCGCAGAACAATTAAGGGAACTGATTGAGCATACCACACAGCAATAAGAGAAAAATTAATTGAAATATTAATGAAGTTAATGTATCATTTTAACATGTGTTTGCAACCTCTTTACTTTTTACAAAAGTCAATTTTTCACATTGCATTAAGACACTAATGTTTGAATGTCAGTTTAGTTTCAGACGTCAATAAAATATAGAACTCACAGTTCTATCTTACTTGTTTTCAATTTCAAATATTTGTGACCTTTTTTTTCTCGCTGCATGGTTTGTGTTCACTCTTTATGCTCCTGTATTACTGCATTGTCGCAGCTTTATTGGGAAATGTTGGTTTCGAAACACCTTTTCATGTCTTATTTTATGTGACTCCCGGAGTGACATGTCCCAGGAGAGCTGGCCTCGGTAAATTTTAAAAAAGAGCAATTTCACCGGGCCTTTGAAATGCTTAACTGTAATGTCGGTCCAGAGCTCTTTCAGACAGAAAGGAGAGGAAAATGTCAGCGCAGATTTCTATCAGCCAAGCTAGTTAAAAGTGCCCTCGTGGTGGCCAGCTGGGTGTGCCGACGGGACAACTGCCCTTTTATTCCCTGCGTTTTTAGCTTTTAGCCAGGATTTAGACAGCTCTGGGTCAGAACGGTGAACACATGAAACTGACGAAAGACGGCAAAATCAATCAGTCATTGCACACTGCACAACATTGACTCCAGACAATATAACTCCAAATCGTCGTTTCAAAGAAAGAACCCAAAAGTTGGACCAAGTAAGCGCAATTGACCCACAGAGACATTGTGAAAGCTACAAAGCCAGCTCCGAAAACAACTGCTAATGACATCGGCATCTTTCAGAAAGCGGGAATGACGATGTCGCAATCTCACGGAAGACTTAATGAACATTGGGAATGTGCCAGCTGCATGCGCGACATGCATAGATCCGAACACTAATTGAAAAGGGTAATTTGGCGGTTTGGTGAAAATAATCAATGCCTTTTCTGTTTCCCAGTGGCAGGTTTGCAATTCATTTGGAGTCTGGATGCATAGGAGCGAACATGACTGCCGCCGGGAGGGAGTCTCATCGTCTCCAGTAAAAGTAAGGAACTACGGTACACTTGTAGCGAGATGCTTCAAAAAAAACAAACAAACAAAAAAACCTCTGAAAATGGGACCCCATATAAAAATGGTTGCAATGACGACAGCCGTGGAGCCAGAAAATGACAGGTGGACTGAGGAGATGCAAACCGAATATGGCTCAAATTTCACACCCTGATGATCGGCAAAGACGCGGTCAAAATGGAATGCGCTTCCCACGCCGCAGACTCATCTGGTCAACCTTCTGTTTGCTCTTAAAATGCTTCAATAGCTTTTAATGCTCGCGAGCAATTTCCCACAGATGACAATCGCGTTCGGTTAAATTAAGCGGCATTATCCCACATCCAATGAAAACGCTTAATTACTCAACAGATGGTTGCTTTATCCTTTGTGAATGTGAATCGTGTCTCTCCGGATCATCCGCGGTTGCTCGTTTTATTCATAAATGGATCCTTCGTCCTTGGGTGGAGTTCGAAGCCGAAGGTTAAACAATAGCAATTCTATTTTGCGGTGTAATTAACACTCATAAGAAAAGCAAATGAAGGTAAACGTTTGCATTAGCGAGAACAAATACAACCTTAAGATTCCATTTTGTGTTGCGCCCTTCATTCGAGGGCAATTATAAGTGAGCATGATTCGGCACCGACTTTCCAAAATTGGACTTCTTGGAGATATTCTTTCCAAAAGAGTCAAAACAACATAAGAGACACACTGAGCAATATTTTTAATACATGGTTTGCTGGTGCCTTAAAACCATGTCCGTGACGTACTTTTGCCAAAATGCTCGTTCCCCTCCTGAGCAAAAAGAAATCTCCAAATGCCTTAAAGGTTTGCATCCAAAGGTTGGATGGCAAACGAAGGCGAGGACCTTCAACGTTCCTAATTCATTTACAGATTTAATTAGATGGATGGAGCCCTCGCTGATATTAAAGCAGGGAGGGCTCGAATGTTGCCAGCACAACAGGACTTTTTAATTACAACTCGGCATCCCCCCCACTTGCTGATGTCTGGGGAACCAGTTAATTAAAATCCTCATTATTTTACTTTTAATTAGTTCCCCTCTCTTTTTGTTTCCCTGCACCATATGGCAGTGATCCGTAGTCAAATCAACTTAATTAAGCTAATTAAGTTGATCAGTTTAATTATTCCAAGTAGTCTGATTGGATGAAATATCTACCACACCTTTTCAACCGCAAAATCCCGCTTCAAATGCCTTTCTTAATTACTCACATTAACGGATCCATTTCAAAGCGACTGATTGTTATCTTGCACTGCCCGGATACTGTACGCCGGGTTGGTCCGGAGTGTATTTCAGAAGGCGGGCTTCACCTTGAACCGGTCGCCAGTCAGTCGCTTCGCACACAGAGAGACAAGCGAGCATTCACACCGCCACTGAGCGGGAATCGATCCCACGCTGCTCGCACGCAAGTCAGGCAAGTGCACCGCACCACCATCAGTGACCCGAATTTAACTATGTGGAATAAAATAATGACACCATCAAGGTTTTACATCTAGTTTATTTTCTTCATCTCAACAACAGTACAATACAAGATATGCTATAATAAAAATACAATGTACAAAGTGTGAAGTATCGTCTTCACTAGTAAGGTACAAGAGTGCGTTGGTTATCCATTCATCCATTTTCTGAACCGCTTTATCCTCACGAGGGTCGCGGAAGATGCCGGAGCCTATCCCGGCTGTTTTCGGACACCAGGTCGGGTCCACCCTGAACCGCTTGCCAGCCAATCGCAGGTCACACCAAGACAAACGACCATTCACACTCACAATCGCACCTTGGGACAATTTATAGAGTGCCCAATCAATCTGCCATGCGTGTTTTTGGAATATGGGAGGAAAGCGGAGAACTCGGAGTAAACCCATTGCTTATTTGGCCAACCATGAAAGGTGGTAGTCCCACAACCAACCGGATTGGTCAAATTCTGAACAATCTCTTGGTTCATGTAACCAAGATCAACCGAACCAACTTGACTGATCATTCTGATGACTTTTTTGTTGTTTTTGTGAACCAATCTGCGGAAATCAACGAACAAGCGGAGGAAAGAAGGCCACTCTCCTCCAACAGCACCCAACACAAGATACCCTGCCGTGCGTCGTCACTACTCTTAAACACAACGCACTCGGACACACCTGTACGTCGCTACAATATTTAACCCGAAAAAATAAGACATAAAAAGCGTTGGAGCCTATTCTGTGAGTAGTATAAACACGGCGATAGAACCCCCACCACCACCACCACCTAATAACGAGAACAGGTTTTGGGTCTTTCGATTAATTTACCAGCAGAGGGCAGCATGGAGTAATCTTGAATACTGTTACTATACAATTTTATTTATATTCTGATCGTGAGGCAATATTTCGACATTATGTGGACAAAACGTCACTAACAATGACACAGATGAGAATATGGGCGCAGAACAATTAAGGGAACTGATTGAGCATACCACACAGCAATAAGAGAAAAATTAATTGGAATATTAATGAAGTTAATGCATCATTTTAACATGTGTTTGCAACCTCTTTACTTTTTACAAAAGTCAATTTTTCACATTGCATTAAGACACTAATGTTTGAATGTCAGTTTAGTTTCAGACGTCAATAAAATATAGAACTCACAGTTCTATCTTGCTTGTTTTCAATTTCAAATATTTGTGACCTTTTTTTCTCGCTGCAAGGTTTGTGTTCACTCTTTATGCTCCTGTATTACTGCATTGTCGCAGCTTTATTGGGAAATGTTGGTTTCGACAATTAGTCGGTGAGCAAACATTTTATTTTCCATCTCCTTTATTATTGTATGAAACTCCCGGTACAGAAAACGCACAAACACAAATTGATTATTATTCATTATTGGACATGTAAGGTGCAAAATTGATTGAATGACGCGATGGCGTTCATCTCGTCGTCTTATTCATGAAAATAGATTAAAGGTTTCCTTTTTTTTTTCCAGACAAGAAAAGAGTGACAGCTCCGACGAAGGCTGAAGTGACAGCCAAAAA
>NW_017805994.1:500487-533322 GCF_001891065.2 Hippocampus comes
TACCAAACGCGAGACTTTAGACTGTAAATGTTGCACGCGTCCATACATGTGAGTGGCAAAAAGTAATACGGTGTGTGTGTATTTAATGTGTGTGTGTGTACGTGTATATATGTATATATATATGGATGTTAAATAAAAGGGTCAGATTCGAATTTGGCGAGATGAAAGTCATGACAATTTATTAATGACGAACGTGAAATATTTACAGCACGGGTAAAACAAGCGATAATAACGAGAACAGGTTTTGGGTCTTTCGATTAATTTACCAGCAGAGGGCAGCATGGAGTAATCTTGAATACTGTTACTATACAATTTTATTTATATTCTGATCGTGAGGCAATATTTCGACATTATGTGGACAAAACGTCACTAACAATGACACAGATGAGAATATGGGCGCAGAACAATTAAGGGAACTGATTGAGCATACCACACAGCAATAAGAGAAAAATTAATTGGAATATTAATGAAGTTAATGCATCATTTTAACATGTGTTTGCAACCTCTTTACTTTTTACAAAAGTCAATTTTTCACATTGCATTAAGACACTAATGTTTGAATGTCAGTTTAGTTTCAGACGTCAATAAAATATAGAACTCACAGTTCTATCTTACTTGTTATCAATTTCAAATATTTGTGACCTTTTTTTTCTCGCTGCATGGTTTGTGTTCACTCTTTATGCTCCTGTATTACTGCATTGTCGCAGCTTTATTGGGAAATGTTGGTTTCGAAACACCTTTTCATGTCTTATTTTATGTGACTCCCGGAGTGACATGTCCCAGGAGAGCTGGCCTCGGTAAATTTTAAAAAAGAGCAATTTCACCGGGCCTTTGAAATGCTTAACTGTAATGTCGGTCCAGAGCTCTTTCAGACAGAAAGGAGAGGAAAATGTCAGCGCAGATTTCTATCAGCCAAGCTAGTTAAAAGTGCCCTCGTGGTGGCCAGCTGGGTGTGCCGACGGGACAACTGCCCTTTTATTCCCTGCGTTTTTAGCTTTTAGCCAGGATTTAGACAGCTCTGGGTCAGAACGGTGAACACATGAAACTGACGAAAGACGGCAAAATCAATCAGTCATTGCACACTGCACAACATTGACTCCAGACAATATAACTCCAAATCGTCGTTTCAAAGAAAGAACCCAAAAGTTGGACCAAGTAAGCGCAATTGACCCACAGAGACATTGTGAAAGCTACAAAGCCAGCTCCGAAAACAACTGCTAATGACATCGGCATCTTTCAGAAAGCGGGAATGACGATGTCGCAATCTCACGGAAGACTTAATGAACATTGGGAATGTGCCAGCTGCATGCGCGACATGCATAGATCCGAACACTAATTGAAAAGGGTAATTTGGCGGTTTGGTGAAAATAATCAATGCCTTTTCTGTTTCCCAGTGGCAGGTTTGCAATTCATTTGGAGTCTGGATGCATAGGAGCGAACATGACTGCCGCCGGGAGGGAGTCTCATCGTCTCCAGTAAAAGTAAGGAACTACGGTACACTTGTAGCGAGATGCTTCAAAAAAAACAAACAAACAAAAAAACCTCTGAAAATGGGACCCCATATAAAAATGGTTGCAATGACGACAGCCGTGGAGCCAGAAAATGACAGGTGGACTGAGGAGATGCAAACCGAATATGGCTCAAATTTCACACCCTGATGATCGGCAAAGACGCGGTCAAAATGGAATGCGCTTCCCACGCCGCAGACTCATCTGGTCAACCTTCTGTTTGCTCTTAAAATGCTTCAATAGCTTTTAATGCTCGCGAGCAATTTCCCACAGATGACAATCGCGTTCGGTTAAATTAAGCGGCATTATCCCACATCCAATGAAAACGCTTAATTACTCAACAGATGGTTGCTTTATCCTTTGTGAATGTGAATCGTGTCTCTCCGGATCATCCGCGGTTGCTCGTTTTATTCATAAATGGATCCTTCGTCCTTGGGTGGAGTTCGAAGCCGAAGGTTAAACAATAGCAATTCTATTTTGCGGTGTAATTAACACTCATAAGAAAAGCAAATGAAGGTAAACGTTTGCATTAGCGAGAACAAATACAACCTTAAGATTCCATTTTGTGTTGCGCCCTTCATTCGAGGGCAATTATAAGTGAGCATGATTCGGCACCGACTTTCCAAAATTGGACTTCTTGGAGATATTCTTTCCAAAAGAGTCAAAACAACATAAGAGACACACTGAGCAATATTTTTAATACATGGTTTGCTGGTGCCTTAAAACCATGTCCGTGACGTACTTTTGCCAAAATGCTCGTTCCCCTCCTGAGCAAAAAGAAATCTCCAAATGCCTTAAAGGTTTGCATCCAAAGGTTGGATGGCAAACGAAGGCGAGGACCTTCAACGTTCCTAATTCATTTACAGATTTAATTAGATGGATGGAGCCCTCGCTGATATTAAAGCAGGGAGGGCTCGAATGTTGCCAGCACAACAGGACTTTTTAATTACAACTCGGCATCCCCCCCACTTGCTGATGTCTGGGGAACCAGTTAATTAAAATCCTCATTATTTTACTTTTAATTAGTTCCCCTCTCTTTTTGTTTCCCTGCACCATATGGCAGTGATCCGTAGTCAAATCAACTTAATTAAGCTAATTAAGTTGATCAGTTTAATTATTCCAAGTAGTCTGATTGGATGAAATATCTACCACACCTTTTCAACCGCAAAATCCCGCTTCAAATGCCTTTCTTAATTACTCACATTAACGGATCCATTTCAAAGCGACTGATTGTTATCTTGCACTGCCCGGATACTGTACGCCGGGTTGGTCCGGAGTGTATTTCAGAAGGCGGGCTTCACCTTGAACCGGTCGCCAGTCAGTCGCTGCGCACACAGAGAGACAAGCGAGCATTCACACCGCCACTGAGCGGGAATCGATCCCACGCTGCTCGCACGCAAGTCAGGCAAGTGCACCGCACCACCATCAGTGACCCGAATTTAACTATGTGGAATAAAATAATGACACCATCAAGGTTTTACATCTAGTTTATTTTCTTCATCTCAACAACAGTACAATACAAGATATGCTATAATAAAAATACAATGTACAAAGTGTGAAGTATCGTCTTCACTAGTAAGGTACAAGAGTGCGTTGGTTATCCATTCATCCATTTTCTGAACCGCTTTATCCTCACGAGGGTCGCGGAAGATGCCGGAGCCTATCCCGGCTGTTTTCGGACACCAGGTCGGGTCCACCCTGAACCGCTTGCCAGCCAATCGCAGGTCACACCAAGACAAACGACCATTCACACTCACAATCGCACCTTGGGACAATTTATAGAGTGCCCAATCAATCTGCCATGCGTGTTTTTGGAATATGGGAGGAAAGCGGAGTACTCGGAGTAAACCCATTGCTTATTTGGCCAACCATGAAAGGTGGTAGTCCCACAACCAACCGGATTGGTCAAATTCTGAACAATCTCTTGGTTCATGTAACCAAGATCAACCGAACCAACTTGACTGATCATTCTGATGACTTTTTTGTTGTTTTTGTGAACCAATCTGCGGAAATCAACGAACAAGCGGAGGAAAGAAGGCCACTCTCCTCCAACAGCACCCAACACAAGATACCCTGCCGTGCGTCGTCACTAGTCTTAAACACAACGCACTCGGACACACCTGTACGTCGCTACAATATTTAACCCGAAAAAATAAGACATAAAAAGCGTTGGAGCCTATTCTGTGAGTAGTATAAACACGGCGATAGAACCCCCACCACCACCACCACTTTCCACTCTAATTAAGATGAATACTTGACCCACGGAGAAAACACAGAATTGTGGCTTTTTACTGTTTAACACACAAACACAGTGTTACCTGCAGATTTAGTATCCAACTGTTCGGGAAGAGCGGGCAAAGGACAGCCGGGTTTCTACTGGAATCACCGCAATGAAATATCAATGTCCATTTCCTTCCTTTTTGCCAGGCCTGATCTCCAGAACATTGCTGCCACAGTTCGTTCGTAAGAAACAGCAGCCCGTCTGGTGTTTCAAAGCGTCATTCGTGTCCCGCTCCCTCAAATGAAGCAACAATTCGGCCTTCTCTCATCACGGAAAGAGTGACGAGCCGCTTTACAAAAGGAGGCAGAGAGAAGAGCCCAAGGGAGGAGACGCTCAGGGTTTCCCATCCAATTTCTCAGCAGACCTGTCAATCATGGAAAAAGACGCTCAGTACGTACTTGACATGGAGAAATACAAATTGCGATAACGCTGACAGTTAATTATTTTGACAATTAGTCGGTGAGCAAACATTTTATTTTCCATCTCCTTTATTATTGTATGAAACTCCCGGTACAGAAAACGCACAAACACAAATTGATTATTATTCATTATTGGACATGTAAGGTGCAAAATTGATTGAATGACGCGATGGCGTTCATCTCGTCGTCTTATTCATGAAAATAGATTAAAGGTTTCCTTTTTTTTTTCCAGACAAGAAAAGAGTGACAGCTCCGACGAAGGCTGAAGTGACAGCCAAAATCTCGTCGTCTTATTCATGAAAATAGATTCAAGGTTTCCTTTTTTTTTTCCAGACAAGAAAGGAGTGACACCTCCGACGAAGGCTGAAGTGACAGCCAAAACTGTCAGCTCGGTAAGAGGTTTTCTTTTCACACACACAAAAAAAAGACCACTGTCTGAAAAAAGGAAACCTTAAACCTATTGATTGATTGATCATTCAAATTGAGATCATCAGTCTGCTTTCATCGAAGACGACAGAAATCGGAGTATGGACTGTACAGAGCAAAGACGTGCTGGGACCAAAATTCAGCCTGCGTATATTCGTCCCGGTGGAGTGGCGGCGCGCAGAGATGCAATGAAACGTAAACATCCGATTATCAATTGGCAACGTGTGGTTCCGTTTCGGTTTTCAAATGATTAATTGATGCTCAAAAAAAATTAGCGATTAATTGCAATAAATTACGTGATCCGCAAATCAACACGTGCACAGAAATGCTTCTCACCTTCTGATCGGACATCATGCCATTGGCTTGCATTTGTGTTGGGTGCCCGCTGAGGAGTCCGCCTCCTGGACGATCATGTTCACAGAAGATCGTTCCGTCGATGTAGTGAAAGCGATCGCCGGGGACCAGGCGGTTCCGACACGTTGCACAAATGAAACACTGACACATAAAAGACTTGTTTATCATTTCATCTACTATCAATTCAATTGTATTTATAAAGCGCTTTCAAACAACCACCCCTGTATACAAAGTGCGGTACATGGAGCAAAAAAAAAAAAAAGAATACATTAAGAACGAAGACAATAGAAAGCACAAAAACAGCAAAACTAAAAATCAAGTCTCATGCGGAGTCAAAAGCCAAAGAATAAAAATGAGTTTCAAAGATGGGCAGCGAGGGGGCTTGCCTAACTTTAAGCGCGAGAGGGACGGAAAACGGAAAAGGTCCGATCCCCTCTGAGCTTTCTCCGCTTAGTTCTTGGTACCTCTAATAGTATCTGGTCCGCGGACCTGAGGCACCGGGCAGATGCGTTGGGGTGGAGGAGCTCAGAGAGGTAAAGTGGGGCAAGGCGTTTGAAAACAAATAACAGGATCTTAAAAATGACTCTTAAAATGGATACGGAGCCAGTGAGGGGATGCCAGAGTAGGAGTGATGTGCTCCCTCTTACGAGTACCAGCCGAGAGGCGAGCAGCGGCATTTTGGAGCAACTGGAGATGCTCAATGGAGGATTGGCTGACTCCAAAGTCAAGTGCATGACAGTCATCCAACGGAGATGTGACAAAAGCATCTCCAATCATACACCACTGACCAGGACCAATAACAAAATGTACATCATCAAACTCACCTTCAGGTGGTAAACGTTTCCTTGCGCCCGCATCACCATCTCACTCGCAGGGATCGCCTGTCCGCATGCACTGCAAGCGCCGCTGTGTCCAAACAGCCTACGGAAACGTACAAACCAAACATCAAAACCTACACCGGCATGTATGTGATTTGTCTGACTTGTATAAAAAAAAAAAGAGAGAGAATATGAGAGTTGATGGAACAACAGAGCGCCCCATAACAACGCCAGATGTGTGCCAGTCACCGGAGCCTTTAAGCGGCTACAATTTTGCGGCGCAAACATGTTGCCATGTTTAGGCACAAGAATGATGTTACATGTAGTGAGGCGGTTTTTCGGAACAGGCTCTCTGTGGCTATAAATGGAAAAACAGAGAGTCTCTTTTATCGAAATGCAAGGCTCCAGTCATTGAATTTCCAACAGTGCGCTGATGCTGAAACAAAGCGTGAGCCGCGCTCACCTGATGTAGTCGTTTTTGCAGAGGATCATCCCTCCTTTGCTGTAGCAGGTGCTGCTGTACTCGCCCAGCTGAGCGTGGCAGCAGGAGCACTTGAGGCAGCGCGTGTGCCAGTACTGCTCCATGGAGAAAAGGAGGAAGCGATCTGCAATTCGACCTCCGCATCCCGCGCACGAGCGACCTGCTGAACCCCCCACGACGGCCACTGTGGGCACCTCCACCCTGCTATTCACCATCGCAACTAGAGAGGGACACGAGAAACGCAGAGTGGTGAAGGAGAAATCCTGAAATTTATGCACACTCCACATAACAGTTAACAAAAAAACAATTAAAAGAGTGGATTGCTATTCACGCTTAACCTCGAATATTTAGTTCATCACACACTTGGGATGTTGCCATCAAGGTTTTTGAGCTGCCGATACCGATTATCTATGTGTGTGATCGACTGACACCGATCGCATGGATTCGGTTAAAAATGTTCCATTTTAGAGCTGCAGCTACCGATTTATCTCATCTCCACAAAGCGCTTTGTTACAGCTGCAGCTGTTATGAAAGAGGCAGATTAATAAACACATATTGTATAGTATAGTTGGAATAGTTGACAAACTCAAGTTACCAGACTTGTTTTGGTGACTCCAATATGCAGAGGTGGGGCTGACCACTGTGCGGCCACCCCTGCGTCAAGGGCAAGGAAAAACTAAAGAAAAAAAAAAAACACCCCACTTCCCCTACAATTCTGTCGTATTTTAATTGGTCATTTTTCTTCAGCTGGAAAGCGTAATAAATATCATCCGTTCAAAACGGAAAGCAAATCCTTGACAATAATTAAAGTTACACCTTACAAATCACCACGGAGCTTAGCGTTGTTTCATAGGTTAAAAAACAAAACCGGGAAAGAGATCCAAGTTATTGAACTTACACCACTAGTCCCAGGAAGACGCTGGGAAAAAAAAAAGATCAAATTGTCTTAATTTGAAGTCCACGAAACGCCGAAGGTTTTCAGTCCATTCCCGACGAGAGCCATCAAAGAAACCAGCAACAGCTCCCTTGTGATCGGCAGCACACAGCCCAGCTGACAGGCGGGGACTTTCACTTTCTTTTTGTCTGTTGACAAGCGCTGTTTGGCGGCCGAGCAAAGCTGCGCTCAAAGCGCGTGTGCCTGCCTTGTTAAATACGTCATCGCTACTCGCCCAGCCAACTGCGTGCAAGGGGCGTGGCTTTTGGACGCAATCGAAATGAGGTACTGTACTGTATATTAGTTCAATCACTTTTTTTTTTTTAAAACTAAGTGTGCACGAAAATGTGTGTTTGTATTATTTCTTTGTTGATCCCCAATAATGCTGTGCTTATACATAGTAATATCAACGTTTAGGGAGTTTACTCCAAAAAACAGTTAGTGTAGAAACTAGGACGTATTCTTGAGCAAAAAAAAAAAAAAATCTTACCATTAGTTGTGATTTGCAACTTTGTAAACTGTGAGTAGAGTCATACTAGTACCATGACAAATAAAAGACCTCAAAAAGTCTATTGATGATAGCTGAGCCGCACTACTCCAATTGTTTGATGGTTTGGTAACAGCTGCAAATTAAATTGTGCGTTTTTTCTAACATGTCGGAGCCAAAATTGTCCTCCACCCATGACGTGCATTCAGATGTCGCGGAAGAAAAAAAACAGCGGATTGTGTTGAAATCCAAGTCAAGGGAGACCTCCAGCGGACAAACTACAAGGCGCGCAAAACAGATGTCTCCAGGCAGATATTAAATCTTGCCAAAAGTAAACAAATCAATCGGAACTTGGATTAGTTGCCTTTGCAACTAGTGCCGCGGCCCGGGCGTGCTGGGGCCGATCCTAGCCGCAGGAGGCGGGTACACCTTGAACTGGTTGCCAGCCACTCGCAGTATAGAAATGTATAACTTATTTTAATTTTCCCATACAGTTCAAAATTAGCCCATTTGGCGATTAAGCGGAGGGCAATAAAATCCGACACCTTAGTCACCAATTAAGTCAACGATTTCAACCATGTCTGAAAGATAATCAAATTTGTCTGAGTCGCCTGCAATCAGTTTGGGAAATTTTAAATACTACAACCCGGAATTGGTATTTTTTAATTGAATACAACTTTATTGTCAAATGTGCTTTGGGACTTGAAAAGGGAAAACAAGATGATTCCTAGACCCCCATTCGATACAAGCACCAGTTATATGTAAGACACAAAGTGTTTCAAGTACACATGCAAATATGTAGTTCTTGTTACCTGCTTATTTTTTTCTGTTCGAGGTGTGCATAAAAACGACCGACCAGTAGTGGGCAGCAATATGCCGTTCTAAAGAATGACGTACGAAAATTCAAAACAAAGAAGTACGAGGTCCGTGTCCGTGTGTTTGGACAGTAACATCTTTGTTGCGGTCAGGACCACGAGGGATTTACCAAAGGATTATTGATGACTTGGTATCCAGAACTCAAATGTATATATTAGATGTTGGCAAGTAGGCGGGTGTTACCTAAGAAAGTGTCTGTGGTCGATCGACTTTGTCCGTTGCGTTGTTCAAATGATGGTTAATGCAAAGTGTTAGTAAGGACAAAGATCTCTATTTAAATTCAAGAAACGTCTACAAGGAAACGTGGGAACTTACTCAATGTGAGTATAAACATAACTTCCGTGTTTGTTGTTCGTAAACGTTTGGGGTTAGCCGTGTTTGCTAACGAACAATATCATAATAAGGTAAAGACGCCTTTATTTCCAGTATAGCCGCTAAGTAACCAAGTGTATGGGAGAAAAAAGATATACTAGTTTTCACGCATTTGCTTTAAGGGTGACTAAGTTAGTGTAGTTTATTTGTGAATTATTTATGTCTAGCCCTTACGGGAATTTGCGTTGCTAGCTTCGAAACTGACCCGCCCACTTCACATCGTCGATTGACGTCTGACCTTCAACTACGTTTACGCAGTCTCTTGGCTTGCCTATTTCAAATAAATATATCCAAAATGATTACATATCCATTTCAGTTCATGCATTTTAAACAAAGTATCTGCAAAGATTACTCTAATATCGCAGTCAAAGATAGCGAACGCCTGATGCTGTTTGTTGAGGCTACAAGTGGATGTGCGCTCCTCTCCAGTGTTGACACGCCCTTCTGTTGTCAAATTAGTGCAATAGGAAGATTATGCAAGGGAGAAGTGTTGAAAATAATAGTATATACATGAGTATGACAGTTAATTGAAGTATGATGTCAAGATGATAATTAATTAGAAGACAAGCAAAATGGTACTTATTTTTAATGATAAATTGCATTTGCTTGTCCTTATGTCAGGACGACTGGGGGGTCAGCCATCTTTTTTGCTCTGCAGTACAGAACCTATGTACGTTGTCTCTTCATTTTAGAGTACAGCGGGGGGTTGGTGTCTTGAGTGGTTCCAACTGGTCCATCAGCCGTTTCAAGTGAGTAGCTCTTATTGAAGTGGACTCGCGGAAGTGAAACCCAGAAGGCCCGACTCACAGCAGTACAAGAAGGATACAGGATGCCTCTGTTCTTCAGAAAGAAGAAACCCAGCGATGACTCCCAGAAGAGACTTGAATATCAGCTTTGTCGGGTATAAAAAGTGCTAACGAGTGGATACTAGAGTGTTTCTTATTTTGTACTGTGACAAAACAGCTTGCAATGAGGAATATTAAAGGATGTTGAAATGCATGCAAAACCAACTAACTTCTTTCCTCCAGTCAAAGGAAGCAGGTGCTGATGACATCCTGGACATCTCATCTTGCGAGCTTTCAGAGGTGAGAATGTTGTGTCGTGTTTCGCTGCGTGCTCAATTCGATCCCCCAATTTTCCCATGTAACCTTTAGCTCTATTTTCCTCTTAGCTCAACATACCTTAACTGGAAAATATGATAAACAAACACAAAAATAATAATATTTTAAAAGTTTAGAAGAACCTGTCATAAGTTTGCACAGAATATTTTTTTCTGCTTTTTTTCACAGGTCCCTTTGAGTGCCTTTTCGATTTGCAAATTTCTCCAGAAAAAGGTAGGGGCATAATAAAAAGCTAAAAAGAACAGAATACATGCAACTGTACGTCCGTACCTCTCGCCAACAAGGCACGATGTCATGTCATTTGAACAGACATTTCTTGTTGTGATTTTCCACAGGTCCTGATCTTACACAGCAATGAACTCAAGTCGTTGCTTCCCAAAGGTAGCGACATCGCCTCGCTTGGCTCTCTAAAGGTAAAGTCACTGCGCATTAAAGGTGTCTTCAAACTTAAAATCAGTCAGTCCGCCCATTTAAAGGGTGACAAGTAGGAAGTATAGTTAGTGCAATACTCTGCTGTAGCAGCAAAAATATTTCTCCCTGTCTCTCTTCTACTCAAGGTTTTGGATTTGCATGATAACAAGCTTAGTTCACTCCCACAAGACATTGGGAAACTGACGTCTCTGCAGGTAGAGCCCCTCCGAACTCTTAAAGATAAACATTAGTTCATAATGCGTGTCACTTATCCTCCTCTGTTGCCGTTTGTGTTTTGTTAGATTTTGAATGTGGAGAAGAATCGTTTAAAGAGCCTTCCGGAATCCATTGAGGATCTAAAGCTCCTGCAGACTCTCAATTTGAAAGGTTGAATTCTTACGCCTTGTCCATGCCTGAGCATCAGATTTGATTTTCATGTCCTTTGGAATCGACCCTGGTATTTTCCCTGCCGTTTTAGGCAACTGTTCATGCCTGAGCGTTAGATTTGATTTTCATGTCCTTTGGAATTGACCCTGGTATTTTCCCTGCCGTTTTAGGCAACTGTCTCAGTGAGCTACCATCGGGAATTAGCTCTCTATGCAGTTTACGCACTCTGGATGTGAGTGACAACCTCATCATCCAGATTCCCAAAACATTTGCTTACCTCCGCACACTGGAGGTACGTGTTCAGTTCAGACTATCGCATTCAAAAACAGCAACGCACAAAACAGTTTCTCACAGCCAGTGAATGTGTTTGTCTGTTGTGTGTCTACACTTGCTGTGACAGACCCACATACGGAACCCAGCCACAATGACTTATCCTCCCGCATCCGTATGTGTGGAAGGTACAGCGAGCATCCAACACTTCCTGTGCTCTGGTGAGGACGTATTTTAAGTCATAACCACAAAAGATATCATTACTAGACATACTATACATCATTTCCTGTCAATTGTCAGCAAAACTGGCATCCGTCAGTGCTGATGGCGGTCCACCTCTGCTTAATATGGGGGCTCTTCTTAAGAGCTTTAACTGTACTTTTGAAAGCAAATGATATTTTTTCACCCCCCAGAGCTAGGAGAGGAGTACTGTCCTCCATCCGGGGGTCCACCTCTGCTTAATATGGGCGTTCTTCTTAAGAGGTTTAACTGTACTTTTGAAAACAAATGATATTCCCCCCAGAGCTAGGAGAGGAGTACTGTCCTCCATCCCAGTATCTCCTGCCCGTGCTGGAAAATGACAGCGGCAAACAAAGCTCTGACTGTGTGGATGCCTTGGATGCCGCCTGGCAGGTAGATGACTCCCTGTATTCCACTCAACCTCACTACACTGTATTGTCACATTTTCTAAGGACGTCCTGTTCGGTTGGCCGATGAAATGTTTCCTCACTGTCGTTGCAGAATAAATTCAGTGACTATGAGAAGAGAAAGGTATGTGTCTTCACCTTCCAAAACGAGCTGTCCTTTAAGGTTTCTTGCTCACCGAAGCCAAACTGAAATAAAGCTGGAGCTCGAATTAGAGATTCGCTTTCCTAGCAGAACAGAGCCATACTCATCTGCCCTCATGTTGACGCTTTATTGTCCTCAATGTTTTACCAACACTTTGGTTCTTCCAACATATTGTGGTTGCATCACTGCAAGTGTCCCCCGCCTTTTCAGCACAGCTGCAATTTCAAATTGCAAAAAAAAAAAACCAAAAAAACAACCTAAACTAAATGAAGCTCAGATGTTAAAAACATGTAAATGGTGTCCAAACCCAAATTGCCTGTCCTATTTTTGTCAGATTCAGAAGCAGGAGGAAAAACTGGCCTTTGAGCGACACCGAGAGGAAAAACAAAATGAGCACACTCAGCTTCTGCTCATGAACACCTCTCGGAAAGTAAACATCCTCAACTCGGTTCGTCAGGTACGCTGTTCTCAATTTTTTTTCTAGTGGGTGCAGTTATTGCTTATTATTATTATTATGATTTTTTTTTTTCTCTCGCAAACTGCTAAATGACTCACCTTTGCGCTGATGTGTAGGAGCAGGAGCGTCTGGAGCACGGCGTCACCCAGCAGCAGCGGGCCCAGGAGTCTGAGAGGTTGTTATTGTTAGAAAAAGTGCGACACGCCGAAGACGACATCAGCAGTCGCATCAGCAACATGCTGTTGGATGACAACAGGTAGCACCTGAAGGCAAGCGCGTGGACGTGCGGCAGAGGGAAGCTGCTCGCTTGGTCCCGCTTGATCAATAAACTGCTTGGTTTTTGTACCTCTGCAGGCAGAAAAAGAGCGCCGAGTTTCTTCAAGCCATGGAGGAAGATCGGTGAGTGGAAGATCATCGGTCACTTGGCAAAAAAAAATAAAAAATTCAGTCCAATTCAAGCATTGCGATGCATTCGTTTTCGTCACGGCATTGTGCCGTCTTTTTGTTCATGAATATTTGACCACCCTCACCGATTGTCTGTTTTTCCGACAGGATCCGTTTGGAACAGCTGACTGCCATCACACAGGAAGAGGCCAGCTCTCTGAGGAAGAGAGAAGTAGCCGGTATGGAGCCTTTCACGCCTTTTCAATGTCGGACTTGAAACAAGAGTCCGAGCTGTAGAAATCGAACCCATTCTTCTTTCTTTCCTCGGTATCATTTGTAGCGGCCATGCAGAAGATGCTGTCAGACAGCTGTGCTGTGAGCCTCCTGCAAGAAGCCAGCGACTATCGTAGAAAGAGCTTGGTGTCCGAGGCCTACCGAAGGTTTCAAATGCGCACACACACGCACACACAGTAATAACAGCGTACCCTGTTCTCTTTGACCAATCAAAGTCTGATGATGTTCGACGCTCTTTCCCACGTGTTGTGTAAACAGCATGGAGAATTTGGAGAAAAAGTTTGACAAGATGCTCTCCATCCAAGTTTTGGACAAATCTAAAGCCATTGCCCAAATTCTACAGGAGGTATGTCCTCACTCGCCAAATCACAGCTGTTTGTCTTTTTATCGCTCGCCGTTATCATTCACTTGAGACCGATAAGCGGTATTTTAAGCCCCGTGAATGCTCACGACTTGTGTTTCAACCCTCTGCAGGAGGAGATGCAGAAAGCGGCGTTCCAAGCGCTGCAGTTGCAGAAAGATTCTGTCCACGGTTATATCCGCAACCAGGTCTGTTTGGAGGAATGCAGACGGGTCAAAGCCGTCCTCGCTTCTTATCTCTTTTGATGCGCGGAGTTGATGGGCAGGCTTATCTAAACTGCTGAAGGCATGTTTGACTTTAAAAGATGTCGTTGTTTTTCTTTTGTGGGGGGAGCAAGCCATTTTCAAGACATTACATTGCACATGTGAGCAGACCATCCATCCATCCATTTTTTTTAATCCGCTTCTCCTCATGAGGGTCGCAGGCGTGCCGGAGCCTCTCCCGGCCGTCTTTGGGCACTAGGCGGGGCACACCCTGAACTGGTTGCCAGACAATCGCAGGGCACACAGAGACAAACAAGCAGGCCGCAGCCGGAATCGAACCCTGCACCTCAAGTAGTCTCGACAAGATATTTAACATCTCGACCCCCTGCGGCTAAAAGCACATTTCATGAAGTCATCCAAGTTGTTCATCCTAACCTTTGCAGTCCGCAGCATGCCGCTTCCCCCCCGCTAGTTTCATGTTGCCTTTTCACTGTTCCAGATCAAGCTTATTGAGGGCGAATTAATGCAGCTGACAAAACTCGAAGTTAAAAGACGCAATCTGGATGCCGAGAGCCTGCAGGTAGGTGTCACCCCCTCATTTTTCATTTGCCCACACTCATCCACTCTTGGTTTTCTCTTTCTTTTCGACGACGGTATACTTTGGTTGTATGGCACGCTTTGCTACCTTGGTTCCAGCTCAACATAGCATGAATTAATCGAAACCATCGTCATATCAGCAGGGTATTTTCAGCGGATAAATGCGCAGCGTTGTTTTTGCTTTCAAGCATTGCGCACGCAATTCTGAACACGTGCTTCGCGTTTGATTAAACTAGTAATGTCTGCATGAAAATTAATTATTGTACTCTGTCAATCTTCTTGTCCTCTTGCGTGCGTGTGTGTGCGCGCGCATGCAGGAAGTGCTCGTGGACCAGCGCACGGCTCTCGGCGATTTGTTGCAGCAACTGCTGAAACAGAAGCACCAGAGAGAGCAAGAACTACTGCAAGTTCTGGTAAGCAAACTGAACTCATTTTTATGACGGCGGTCATTGGTCTGCTTTCTTCCCAACTACTGTCAGTACTATAGTGTCGTGAAAAAGTATTTGCCTCCCCCTCCTGATTTCTGTTGTTGTTTTTTTTTTTTTTGCACATCGAGCAGACACAATGGTTTCAAATCATCAAACAGAAAAAAATCCAACCCTTTCTGACCCTCTGGCATAAAAATGGCACAGCATTTGATAAGAAAATGATGCCAAGAGTAAAGCATGGCGCTGGCAGTGCTTGTTGTCATCCGAAGGCTGCAATCATCCAAATTATGGTCAAGGAAAAAATCATGAAATATCTCAGTATTTATGTCACAAATCTCAGGAATGAGATTTACTTTTAATAGTTGAGTTTTACGATTTCTTTACTCCTCTTCGTGAAAAATACATTATTTGTAGTGTTTGCTTTTGTTGACTCAGTTTGCAGAAATCTAAATTAGAGCCCTCCTATTCCTTTGACTGTTCGTCCGAGGTCAAGTGGTTTCATGAGAGCGCTGATCACGTTTGGATTTCTAGGCGGAAATGGAACTGAAGTCGGAGTCCACCCAGCAGAACTACTGGATGATTCAGTACCAGAGACTGCTGGATGCCAAGCCCTTGTCGCTGCGCATGCAGGTACCGCGTCACGCATCTCGACACGTCAGATTTGCCCGAGCATCTGGAAACAATTTTTTTTTTTCTTTTCTGATGTGTGTCTATCACAGGAAGCCGGGGTGGAAAAAGACTTAGTAAATCTACTGTGCAAGCTGTCCGCACAGCATTACTTGCCCATCATGGCCCACCATCGTGTGACCGCAGAGGCCCTTCGCCACATGAACTCAGCTGACCTTAAGAAGGTCTGAAGGCAACACCATTTCGACACGTGTTGACTTTTGCTTGGATATGTGCCATGTTATAACCGATAAACAAAGATTCGGGATCTAAAATAGCCTGACCTTGCATGCACAAGCATGGCATCCCTGAGTTCGACTGTATACTGAAAGGGTGCAACAAACCAGCCCTTTCATCTACCCATCATTCATTATTTCAGTCATAATTCATTTGCTTTGTATTCAAAGAGGAAAATCTGTCCATACATTTGTGGTCTCTTGGCTCATCATTTCATACCTTGTGTTTGTAGCTTGGCATTGCTGAAGTTGGCATCCAAAAAGCTCTTCTGAACTGGGCTCGTGAACGCCAGCCTGAAGGTAAAACACGCACGCACAGTCGCACACGTTACACCTACCGTATGTCACACACGGTATCTAATTCATCTTGATGATCGTAAAGGAGAAGATGCGCTTCAACACACTTCCGAATATAATTATACAACGTGCCGGCGATGGTGTTGTGGTACATTCGCCTTACTGGTGTACGGTATATTGAATATAAACTTTTATTTGACAGCATTGACGGCGCTGCAACATGTTTGTGTTTTATATTTGCATGTCTATGGCCCCCGTTCTCGTAGGCGCATGTAAGTTGGCGGAGCAGAGCGAAGAAATTCCCCCAGCAGAGCCGTCCTCTTCCTTCTTTCCATCGATTCCCAACACCTCCGGCAGCTTGACACCGAGCCCGCCGCTCACTCCCGGGACCCCAATCACGCCCTCTGCCCCGAGCCCAGTGGAGGGACCGGGAGGCTCCGAGTGTGTGGTCTGCATGGAGACGGGGGTAAGAAAAAAAACCAACAAAATCTTACTCGCTTACAAAAGTAGTAGTAGTAAAGCTGAATGAGCGTTCTCACTTGGTGTCAAATGACTAATTGTTTGGCTTTGCTTCTCCCCAGGCCCAAGTCATCTTTCTGCCCTGTGGCCACGTTTGCTGTTGTCAGGTTTGTAGTGACGCCCTGCAGAACTGCCCCCTGTGTCGAGGCGCCATATCACAGCGCATACGCCTTTACCGCAGTTAAAAGCGACCGCGGCTTTGCAACTTTTTTCGGGGAAACGCGCATGACCACAACGCTGCTGCTGAGTTCATATGTAGGCACGCTTTGCGTAGGTGTTTGAAGAATGCTGAGCCACTTTTCCCATATTAACCAAAAACTCGATGCCGCATTATTATGCAAGAAGTTTGGACTATTTTCATTTTATGTCTAATTCATTTCAATGGACTTGTTTTGACCTTTCTACACAAGGGATAGGTGCCGTTTTCTGAAAATAGATTCTTTGGGTCCAAACAGTACCTTTTGTTTCTGTACACCATCATGACATACCGACGCACTTAACACTGATGAGCCATAACGTTATTTGACCACTTGCACAATATAATGTCCAATCCAAGAACTGTATCAAATACTCTTACCTGAACAGAGATCATTAAATGTGTGCGTGCCGTGATGAGCAGCAGCCAGAACGGAGCCCAACATGAACAAAACCAAAAAATAAAGCCGATACAAGAGTTTGTGAATTTGTGAAAAGGAAATCACTGCCTGCCGTAGTGGAGACCTGACACGGAGGCATGCGACACACTTTGGCAGCGTCTTAAGTGCAGAAACCATCGTACGTACGTGTACCGTTTTAAAATGCTTCTCCTGGCCATTCTTTGCCAGTGCCGTCAGTGAATTGTACACGAAACAAACTTTGAATGAGAAGAACAATAATAATAAAAAAAGACACATGGCAACAGCTCTCAGTGGAAGCTTAAATGGACTGCATATGCAAAATTTGGCAGATGATCCCCCAACATGACACGGTGTGCAAAAGAGAAATTGGATACCATTTGATTTGCAGATTATAATACTTATTGTTTATTTGTTCAGCATTCTTTTTCTATTTGGAAAACTGAATTTAGACAGTACTACTATTTATACTTATGTCAAACATTGCTGATAATGACTCTGAGAGGTTACGACTTGTTATTCCGAGCATTTCTTTCATTTGTAATCACTTCAAAGCATGGATAAATACTGAAAGCACCTTAAGAGAGTCGTTATGCTTGCTGGAGTATGTAAGTGCTCTTGTGTTCAGTGTATGCATTCTTGTAAAACAACACAGGAAAGTCAATGGTAAAGCAACCAACTAGCAGTTAAAACTGATGTTGTCTACAGTTCCCTATAGGGGGAAGGACTTAAGTTCTGCCGGCATGGCCCTCCAGCCTTATCCATATGTTTTGGACAACTGTCACTTTTATTATGATTGTATGTGATGCACTATATATATATGAAATAAGAAGTCCTGTTTGCAGCCATCACTAACTGTTATATTCTCCAAGTGCTCTTACTTACTGTGCACATATGTCAAAATATGATGTAATATAAAATATATGCCACTTTCTCTTACTCTCTGTGTAGTCACTGTATATATTAATATCGCTGTTGCTGTGTAACAATATTGATATGGAAATATATTTGGAAATTAAGTGATGAGTATTATCACAAATAAAAGGTGAAAGATGGCTTCTTGTTTTCTTATAAACTATTCAGGTGGGTGTGGGTGGAGTAATAACTTGCAGTTATGATTTCCTACCAAGTGTGTGAAAATAAATAAATGTTGGGGAAAGCGATCACTGATAGGACCCATTAGCATCATAAAATCAGGTCGAATTTTTTTTACTGTGCTTGTTAAAAATTGCGGTGGGGGTCTGACAAAATGCAATTCATGTTGAAAATTCCGACCCTTTTCATGAACATTGAACGTTGCATCAGTTGACCGACCAACCACAGCGCGACTTTTTCTTTGCCGTAAAGTGTGACGTTCATGTCAAGAATAATGAACTCTGAGCCTCTGTCCGTGACGGACTTTTCTTCAATTTTTAGCGATTCTCGTCATTGATGTTGTCAGGAACCGTAAGTGTCTGGCTTTTTGGATGCTTTCAATTAATGTATAAGCTGGGAAGAAACATAGATGTACAATGTCACATTATTTTGCTCTCCTGCTAGTTGCTAACGAATGTCGTGAATTCCAATAAACGGCTACGCACAGTTGGGTCACGTTGAAGTATGTTCCAATTACTGGTCTTTTAATGTAAAGGTAGACAACTTTAGGTTGGTGTTGAGAACGATCGACCTCACGCAGGGCCTGAGGTGGGTAGTGTAGCTAATATAATTATTCTAAAGAGTACTGTTTGTCGGGGTGTCAAAGTCATTGATCTCGTTTTTATGGTTTCCTTCGGAGGGCCGTTATGAGTGAACACATAAAAATACATAATCGCCTGATATATCTACAAACTGTACACACGACATATTGATGGAGAAATCGGAAGTGAGTTGAAGAAAAATGTTCAACTGTTACACAATTAGGGTTGCACAATATAGCGAAAATATCGTTATCGTGAATCTGCGATATACATATCGCAAAGACTTGCAATAAATTTCATATGGAATTGTATGGTTTTACCTGAATCTGACTCTTTCAGTCACAATGTCACTCCCTGCTTTGCTCGTCCTGTACGGGAGCCAGACTGGGACGGCCCAGGACACAGCCCAGAGGATTGCGAGGCAGGCCGTCAGAAGGCGCCTGCGAGTGCATTTGTCAACACTCGATGACTACAATGTTGTAAGTTGTGTTTTATTTTGGCTACTACTTGAAGGACTGGGGCCAACGGTACGCTTTAGGCTCTCTGTGTCACCTGAGACTTAAACACGAATGTAAAGTTGCAGTCATGTCATTTTGAAGGCTTGCTATGACTACTAATGGCTCACAATGCACACATTTACTCTCATTTTACAAGTACTGTCTAAATAATGTAAGGTGCAGTCAGAATTGCAGCTCTTTGATAAATGACTTTCAGTCATCGGTCAGACGTTTACGACACGGTGGCAAATAGAACTGTGCTCAGTGGTTGTGCCCTGTGGTGTTCCCTCTCTTCTCACAGGCTAACTTGATCTCAGAGTCACTGGTTGTTTTTGTCTGCTCAACCACTGGCCAAGGAGACCCCCCTGACAACATGAAGGTAATGCATCAAGTCCTTGTTGGTTCATGTGGTTGCTCTGCAAATTTCATCAGGACAAACGGACTTGTCGAAATGTTATCACTTCAAACATTTTTAAATAGACTTATTGCTCCCCCCAAAAATGTCAGTCTAAATTTCTATTCTACATGGGCAAAATCAGCGGCACAGTGGAACCTGCGCTTAGCACATCCGCCAGTCATTTACGATAACCGCCGTCATGCACAACAGCCTGAAAAACAAAATCCAGTGTGTGAGAATTTGTTGGGATTGATATCCCCTGCTTACAAAAAGTTCGGGGTATTCTGCTACCGTGTGAAATTTGAGGATGAACTTATCATGTACTCCGGCCGACTCTTGGCCACTCCAAAGTCAGTAACGGTGCCCATTTATGTTTCTCTCCAAAGAGCTTCTGGAGGTTTCTCTTCAGAAAGTCTTTACCGGCCGGATCTCTGCGCCGGCTGGACTGTGCCGTGCTGGGTCTGGGGGACTCGTCCTACCCAAAGTAAGTCTTGTTCACGATCGGAGCGCTCGTTCGGAATGACTCGTCAACTTTGGCGATTACACCTTGCATTTTTTTTGTTTGTAGGTTCAATTTTGTGGCCAAGAAGCTGCACAAGCGTCTGGCGCAGTTGGGTGCCACTCTGCTGCTGCCTGTCGGCCTTGCCGATGACCAACATGACCTCGGGTAACAACAAGTTTAGAGTGTTGAGGAATGGCAACCCCAAATTTCTGCGTGTTCATTAGGTCCAAACAACTTCTTGTTTGATGCAAAAGCCCCCCACGTGCAATGTGCGCTCTTTCCGTTTCGGCGAGCTCTCAATATTGAACCTGCTGCGGTTGAATCCTTCCATCGGCTGGCGGTCGAAGCGCCGGATGTGCCGTTGCAGTCATTCGTACGGTCGCGTCAAAATGTGTTTCTCAAACAGGCCCGATGCCGTGATTGATGTGTGGCTGTCGTCATTTTGGGGAAAAGTGTTTGCTCTGTACCCACGTCTTGCGGAGATGATCCCGCTGAGGGAAGATGACCCGTGAGTACTCTCTTCTTTCGATGCACCGAATCCGATTTCGTTTCATTCTTACATGAGATTTTTTTTTTTCTAACATACAGTCTGAATTTGGTCTGGTTTCTCTCCAGGCTTCCTCCGACGTACACGTTTAACTTTCTGGATGATCTCAATGCGAAGACAGACGATTGTCTAATCATCTCCACGCAAGCAAGCGGCCTCTCCCAGTCGCATCCCTTCGCCGCCAAACTGCTGTCCAACGAGAGAGTCACTCACCCGAAACATTTTCAAGATGTGAGGCACATCGAGTTTGACATCACGGGGTCCGACATCGAGTAAGGCTGACCTTAGCGTGACGTTTGAATTCGGGAAGAACTTGTTTGAATGACGATCCCCTTCCCGTGATTTGCCGACTCACTGTAATTCCTCAACTGTGCTCGACCGAGTGCTCCTCTCGATTGATTTTTAAAAAATGGTTTTGTATTAATTCAGTTGACTCAACCTTTGTCGGCCGGTGCTCTGTGTAGTTTTACTGCAGGTGACGTTGTTGTGATGCGTTCTTGCAATGCGGCCGAAGACGTTGAAGAATTCTGTCAACTGCTGCAATTAGACCCCGAGGCCACGTTCTCGCTTACAGCGACGGATGGCTCTGCAGGTAAGCGTGTGTGTGTGTGTGTGTATTCAATGTATGCCAGCATCTTAGTCAATATTCAACAGATAGATCTCCAATCAAGCTAAAAACAAACAGCGTTGTGTACCTTTCGGTCCCGTAGACCGCAATGATATTGTTTTGAATTCACCAATCACCACACACTGTCTGTGTGTGTTTTTTTTTTTTTTTTTTTTTTTGTGCTCAGTTCCAGCGAGGCTTCAACAGCCGTGCACGTTGCGTTACCTGGTGGAGAGCTACCTGGACATTGCAGCCGTGCCTCGCCGCTCCTTCTTTGAACTGCTCGCCACCTTCTCCAATGACGAGTTGGAGCGGGAAAAACTGGCCGAGTTCAGCTCGGCTGAAGGCCAGGAGGAGCTGCACAGCTACTGCAACCGACCGCGCCGCACCGCACTGGAGGTGCTGACAAGAAGTTGCGTTACGTCGACTCTCTTTGTCTTTTTTTCCCGCCCCAATAACTGAATTTCCTTTTGTGCTTCAGGTCTTGGCAGACTTCCCCCACACAACGGCACAACTTAAGGTTGACTACCTGCTGGACCTTTTTCCCGCAATCCAGCCCCGTTCATTTTCCATCGCCTCCTCTCTGCGGGTACGCTCGACGGCCGCCTCTTCTCAGAGATTCGAACAACCAAGGGGGGCAAAAGGGGGTGGGCTCTCCCCCAACATCTCTGTATTGTCTCAGTGCAGTAAGTGACCGTGATTTTCCCTTCTGACACGCAGGCGCACCCGCACAGGCTCCAGATTCTGGTCGCCGTGGTCAAATACAAAACCAAGATGTATAAACCGCGGAGAGGTCACTGCTCCACCTGGCTGGCCTCCCTTGATCCCGCAAAAGGTCATCACATTTATTTCTTGGTTTCTATCCAATCCACAATTGCGTTGCTGCGTCAGCTGAAGCCCTGAGCGCCGTTCACGCAGGCCTCATGCGTGCCCCCCATCGTCTTGCAGATGTTTACGTGCCTCTCTGGGTGAAAAAGGGAACGCTTGGGTTTCCCGCAGACAAAACGACCCCGGTCATCATGGTTGGACCAGGAACGGGAGTGGCCCCCTTTCGTTCAGCCTTACAGGAGAGGACCGCTGAGGGGAAAAATGGTGAGTATTTTCCCCTGCGGGGGCTCGTGAGTGCGTTTCACTGAGCGGTGACGTCATCGCGATGTTTTTCACTGTACAGCCAATGTCCTGTTCTTTGGCTGTCGATCGGAGTCCAAAGATTTCTACTTCAGGTCCGAGTGGAAGGAGATGAGCAAAGCTGGACAGTTGACCCTCTTCACTGCCTTCTCTCGTGACCAGGTCACAACGCTTCCCCATCCACATTTGAACTTTATTCAAACCCACGATTCAAAGGTGGGCGCTGTCATGTGAAAGCGATTTGTTTGTCAATACAGGAGGAAAAGGTTTATGTGCAACAGCGTGTGCGAGAGAACGCCGCTCTCGTTTGGGACCTGATCGCGAATAAAGGAGCCTACTTCTACATCGCCGGGTGAGATCTTCGGACTTCTGTTGGCCACGCGTCCATGAACGCTCCCTAACAGTGATTTATCCGTACAGAAATGCTAAAGACATGCCAAATGGTGTGCGCGACGCATTGAAGGCGGGGTTCCAACAGCAGGGAGGCCTCTCCGACGAGGATGCCGAGAAGATGCTGGCGGCCATGGAGAAGTCTGGCAGATTCCAGAGCGAGACCTGGTCCTGATCAGCCGGCGTCAGACCTGCGACGTTCACATTCCGCCGCAGAAGCCGCTGCCGCGCGTGTTGCATGGGGCCAGCCCTTCACCGCACGCTTGTGAGGAGCATCTACCGTGTCTTTGCACTGAATTCAAAACAGAAGGTTTAAAAAGAAGAAAGGATATTCCAAACCTGCCACTGCAACAATAAATATTTAATAAGTACCAAAACCTCAAGCGAAGTTATAAGGTGTCATTCAGGTAACTACTTTTTGTCACTTTACACGCCGCAGTTGGCGTGTAAATTCAGCCCAATTGTCCTCTGGAAAATTAACAAATGTTATATACGGTATATTAATATCAAAAGAGCTGTGTAGGTGCATGTTCTGTTATTTTGATGCCGGTGTTGTTTAGAGCACATTGTTGCTAATTTCTTGTTTGCTCCTTCCAACAATTAGTGATGTTAAAGTAAGTGTGCCATCTCGAGGAGTACAAAGAAATCACGAGTGCTTCGTCGAGCTTCATTTTCTCATCGCTCCCAACAATCTATGCTAGCGTTGTTGAAGTTCGCAAAGTCGGCTGCGATAGAGAAGTCAACAGGGGGTGTAGTGAGAAACCGAATGCTTTTTAATGTCGCAAACATCTTGGTATGTAACATCTTGTGGAAAAACATTCGGTGGTCTGAAACGCGTGATATTCAAGCAATGACTGTTCAGCGGAAGGCCCGCGTTTAAAGTAAATGAGAAAAGTGTTCTCATCTTTCAGATAAAAGAGGCAGATGATGTTGGTCAGTGACAAAAAGTTTCTGACCTGCAGTCCTCTTGGAAAAGGGGTCGCAATGGACCTCCGTCCGCTTCAAGTTAAAAGGATCTGACTGATTATCGAGCCTGGAACAAACGTGTTCAAAAATAAATAAAACCTGCAGCAAAGATACGGTCAGACAAGATGAATCAAACCTCTCTGCTCAAAACGTAGTAAACACGATCACATCGTTTCAGGGCGGTGGACGAGAACCATCTTCTTAAAAAAAGTGGCACTTTTCAAATGTCGGAGCACTTCTTATCGGAGCGCCAGACTGTGGACTTGGTAGATCTCCTTTGGGAAGTTCACTTGCTGCTCCTCGTAGATGACGCTGAGACCCGCTCTGCCCACCAGATTGCGGACAATTTGCAGGTCTCGACACACGCTGCTGTCCACCTCATCCGGGACCACGCCTTCGTAGGAAACATTGTCCTTGATGACAATGAGGCCGTTGGGCCGCAAGGCTTTCTGACAGCGCCGCAGGAACTCCACCAGGTGGTTGTCGGTTAGGTGGCCTGCAGAGGAGCATTTGGTCATTAAAAAAAAATTATAATAATAACTGCAATCTGCATTTCTGTCCTTATTGCTACAGTAATCCCTTGTTTTTCGCGGTTAATGGGGACCAGAGGGTTGTGAACCAACCAACTCCCCACTTCTTAAACAAAAAAAGTTATTGTGAACACATCACTAAGATACAGTATGCGAGACAAGTGCAAATGAAGTGTCCGTTAGTGTCAAGCAGAATCACCTATGACCCACTGGATCCAGATGACATCATAGCGTCCACTCTCCGGTACAAAATCCTGCAGGCCGCTACAGAAGTAGTTGCCCACTCTCTTGCCATCCTCTCCCAGGTACGTCTTTGCTTTGTCCAGGAACTCCTGCGTCACGTCCACCAGGTCCACCGTCTTGAAGAGAGGCAGCAGCAGACGCTTGGAGATCCTGCCGATGCCTGCGCCGCAGTCCAAAGCGCAGCCGGCGCTTGTCTTGCCTTCCCCTTCCTGCAGCGGTGACGAGCAGCCACGGGTGTCAAGAATGCATTGAGGGCATGATGCAAGATTCAACTTCAATCCAGTGTCTAGTAGTAGACTGGCATGTAAAAAAAAATTAAATAAAAATAGCAGCTGACTCGAGCCAGCTGCGCTCACGGTGTATTTCTTAGTTGCCGATCTGTTGGATTTACCTGACGCTTTAAGATGGGGCGGGGCTGCAACTGACAGGTGACCATTCACCTGACGTATTAAAAAAAAATGGTTTCCCGGTTTGGTTCATTCGGAAATCACTCACTTCGTCGCCCGCATACGCCAACGGTAAGCTACGTTTGCTATGTCCGCTTTGCTTTGTCTTTTAGATTCAATCGTGCTTGTTTGCTTGCTTTGCTTTGCTTTGTCTGCTTTGCTTTTTGCCCGCGGCGCTTTGTTTGCTGCTCCGCTTAACGTTACTTTTTGTTCGCAATCGGCAGTGCAAACACTCGCTGGAGTGGCGTTTCAAACAACGTGTGGCAAAAGCTTTAAAGTTAAGGTTTGCAATTGCGGTGGTGTGCACGCTTAGTTGTGTTTTGTTGGAGTGTTGCCACACCACGGTTGTCCGGCTGCATTGGGAAGTTTGAAGGATGATTTTGGGTTACGGCTCGATTTGGTCGTGCCGGCGTTTTGCTTCCGGGTTTGACTGCTGGGATTTGTAGTCCTTTTGTTCGGTTCCACGTGGACGCTTTCTCGTTGTGTTTAGACTGTGAATCTTGATGACATTATGAATGATTGTGATTACATTTAAAACGTGATGAGAAATGAAGATGACAATGATAATACACATGCTAAAATCAATGGGTTGTGATAAAATCATGGTTGATAAAATTCTTAAGATGAAGGAATTAACAGCTGTTGTGAAAGCGCTATACGGTTTAAAGAAAGATGTATTATTTTGCAACAAATTCATGTCATTTTTTAAATTATTTACATTGTGATGCGTGAAGACAGGCACGTTATTTTTTTGTTGTACTCATGCTTACTTTGAATTTATTACCTGCTATGTGCCTTAGTAAATAATCAGAGTATTGTACATATTATAGTTAACTTTATGACCATAAAATGTAGCTTTTGGTTTTTTTTTGTGCTCTCATTTTTATTTTGTCAACAAAAAAAATATTGCAATTTTAGTTTTCGTTATTTGGTGAACTATTATAACCTTAGTAAGACAGCAGTGCCTTTTTGAAAACAATCCGCACAAACTATTGTACGTAACTGCACTTGGGATGTCTTGTGTGTTGCAATGAGAATAGTTTCAAAAGAGTTTTTACTCCGAGGAACTTGCGAAGGAAAGCCTTGGATCCATTGATATCGATGCTGGAGATCTTCCCATAGCCTCCCAGCATGCCGTCCACTGTGGGCGGAACCTCCTTCCAGTAGCCCTCAGCATTGGAGTAGAACTTTGTCTCTCCCGCTGTGTCACCCATCCTTGCGAGAAGCACAATAAACAGCAAATAAAGAAAAAAAAATATACAGAGGATGTAAAATTCCTACCAATCGGGCAATTTTTCCCAAAAGTGGATTCTGCTTTTCCCTCCGCGCCCTTTGAAGATGTGCCTGTTATTTTCGATGAAAACACGGAACTGTTTGTGCGATCTCCAATTTTGTAACCAGCAATACTTCAAATAAATAGAAATACTCGGTTTTGTCTATTCAACCCCATGCACGCAAATTCATCGAAACCAAAATCGAGCGAGACTCAAAAGTGGAGATGGAACCTTTTGTGGAGTATTTCTGTTTTCCACACACACACGTGGTAATAACGACACAACAACCACTGGATGCACATTAACGTTTAAAACGCAGACGTTTGATCGAGTTAAATGTACAGTCTCAAAGCACATTTACTAGTCACAGACTGATTTGAATGAATGAATGAATGAATGATCAGGAGTACTTTACTGTACTTCCAAATTGCAGTGCCTAACTGTACCATTGCTTTTAGCATCTAGCTCGCTAACCGACAGCAAATTGCTTCAGCAGGAAAAAAAAACACAGACAGAAGACACATAAACGGGATCAAGATTTACCTCGTTCTCTGTTAGCTCCACGCACCAGTTAGCCCTCGAACCCACGTCAACCCGTCCCGGGGTCAGGTCTTGAGTTTTCTATTTGCAACCATCGCCTTGACGCTGGACGTCATTTCCTTATTTGGGTCCGACAGAAAAGGGGACGTCACGGGCGCCCTCTGTTGGCCGGATTTAGCTAAGCCTCAATTTGCCTTCACTGTGTCCTTTACCAAAATGAGTCTTGAAGTTTGACTTTGTGTGTGTGTGTGTGTGTGTGTGTGTGTGTGTGTGTGTGTGTGTGTGTGTGTGTGTGTTTCTGAGGGCGCCATGGAAATTGGTACCAAAAGGAAAAATTATGTAAATATTGTCATTTTGTTCGAGAATAAGAAACTGCAATTTCCAGTGGACCTTTCCATACTCAGTTCCTGCAGATTGACTTATTTGCATTTTTTTTTCAATATTTGTTTGTTTTGCTTAGTGGGAGTCCACTGCGATTTTTAAATCTTAATGTTTCATATTTTCGATTTAAGTTTTATGGAATGGAACGGAAGCGAATAGAATTTTATTATCACAAGTACAGAGCAGAAAAATTCACTTAACAGTCGGAACCGTTCCAGGAGACATAAATCAATGACCAACGGGGCAAAATGAGAAGCCTGACGGGTTGCCAAAATGGCAACCTGAGTTCTCAGATGAAAAAGAAAAACAAAAGGAAGGTGGAGGGGAAAAAAGCCCCATGTTATGGTGCTCTAAGGGAGAAGCACAGGATGGATTTAGAAAAAAAAAGAAATCTCAGTACACATCCACATTAATACACAACAAAGATCATTTTGTTTTTGATTTGCTCTATATCTTTAAATAAATCAAATCTAAAACTAAATTTCCAATTAAAAACGGAGTTATTTAATTTTTCAAATAAAAACGTAGTTGCCGCCCAAAAAGAGTTCTTTCAATAAACACGTCAAAAAATGTTAAAAATTTAAATAAAGGTGAACTATAGGATGTATTATACTATAGAAATATCCAAATTATAATGAAGCAAACATTTTAGGCTCAGTTACGCAACGGGGGGGGTCTTGCTCAAGGATACGTTGACATTTCTTACAAAGCAAGTCAGCATCTCTTCAGAAAGTGCTCACGACCTCTTGTTCTTCCCAAATTAGTCCTCATATTTATACTTATGCAGTATTTCAATCTTGTATTCGCTCAATTTCAGGAGCAACACGTTGTCTACTCATTCTACAAGTTTATGGCCGTCCCAGGAGGTGAAAGGTCATTCTCACCTTCAACGACGCGTCGACGGCCGCTCTCATATCCACTGGAGGGCAGTAAAGAGCCACATAAGATCGTGAAACAGACTCATGGCTTTATTTCGCCTGCGCTAACGTAACCTTCGTGGGTCCACTTGCTAAGTTGAAACCATAATTACCAAATAATACCAATACCAATAGTATCACCTAAAGTTTGATATTCTCCAATTCTGTCTGTGAGGTTCAAAAACAGCAGCAGCAGCAGCAGCAGCATCTCCCTGCCTAAAAATGCCTGCCAACATCACCAAGAATTGCAGCAAATAAAACGACTATTTTGGGGAAGCAACGGCATTAACACATCGGTCGACAGTAAAAAACGGAACAACACTTTCCAACATCATGACGTAAGATGTCGTGATACATTTGATTAGAGTTGTTCATGAACAATTCTCAAGCACACAGTCGTCGTATCTAGCTCACCGTTTGGGGAAAATTATAACGAATGATTCGGTTTTAGTAAAAAAAAAAAAAAAAAAAAAAATTTATATTTTGCCTTGTTTCCATGACAACTAAGTAACCTCTACTGGCTGATGAGCCTGAGACAAGAGTTAAAAGGTACAAGAAATGATGGACCGCTTGCCGTGAGATGACATTTGTCTTAAAATGTAGAATTGTTATTTTTGACTGTCTGTGTGATTTGCTTCATGATTGCTCTGAGCCGAAGCTCTCATATCCCCCGCCCCCCCCACACACACACTCACATGGAAAAAAAGACCTATAAACAGTGCAGTTCCAGCAAATATATGAAAATGCTTTGAAGAATTTACGCTACCAAAGTGATAGGAAAAGCTCATCACACCTGTCCAGGATACCCCACTCTCTAAATTGTTTCGAGGCCCCTAAAAACAATCAAACAAACAAACAAATCCCTTTTTGGGGGGTGTGGAAGCGGGGAGGTTGGTGCAGTCAGGCTTCCTTCTAACTGGCCACACTCTGAAGACCTCCTACCTCTGCAGAGGTACCATCAACCAAAACCTGAATCAGCATTTTGGTGGATTGAAGAATCTATACATTGGCTTTAATGCCAAGAAGCCCGGCCAGTTGGCATGGCAACTGGACAACACACACACACACACACACACACACACACACACACACACACAGTAGAAGCACATTCTGCCACACTGCATGGCAGACGTTAATCAGAGGTGGAACCTTCCTCTCTATCGCCCTGTCATGTATTTAATTTTTCTCTTTTTACTAATCTGAGGTCCCTGTGTACAAATCTTGCTCGGTATGATCCCTCTCCGTTGTTTGTCTTGTCGTGTCCTGCGATTGGAATTCACTGATGCTGTTTGATCTCTGACTTGTTTGGATTTTGAAACTACTTTTCGAATCGGAAATAATGGCAGAACTTACTGAATCTGCCATTCGGATACAACGTAAATAGTCGAGATAAAGTCGCTGAGGGTGTCGTGGCACAACCCGCCTGACTTGCGCGCGGGCAGCGTGGGATCAGTTCCCACTTGGTGATGGTGGGATTGCTCACTGTTCTCTGCGTGCCCTGCGACTGACTTGGCGACCGTTTCAGGGTGAAGTGCACATTCCGCCCAAAGACAGCTGAGATAGGCCACCATTATCCATTGACTGGCATTAAAAAAAAAAAAAAGGAGCCCCACATTCAAATGCACCGAGTCTTCGGGTTGTCTGCAAACCGTCAGCTATCTGTCACCAGTGAGGGGAGCTCCAGAGCAGGAAGCTGATTCCAGGACACTGAGCTCAGTTTGAGAATTTGGTGTTCCCGAGCTGCTGTTTCCTGAATTTGATACAGTGACCCCCCCCCCCCCAATCACGGGGGTTACCTTCCAGGCCACACCCTG
Source organism: Hippocampus comes (assembly GCF_001891065.2). Classification (NCBI taxonomy): domain Eukaryota; kingdom Metazoa; phylum Chordata; class Actinopteri; order Syngnathiformes; family Syngnathidae; genus Hippocampus; species Hippocampus comes. The sequence continues at coordinate 530,333 of NW_017805994.1, forward strand.
CATTCGATGAAGTCCGCGATCTGGAGATACCCTACTTAGATTCAACCTAGGCAGGTTTTATAGCATTGATGGTACTTCTATTTTTGTCTTCAAGACGCGCTGAACAATACCCGACTGTCGACACGACTCATCTGTCACTGGCTCAAAAATAGTCCAGCACCAGCGTATCCGACAGGAGCCTTATCAGGACGCGAGAACAATACACAATGTTCCCAGAGTTGCCCAGAAACGGAGACGTGTGCGATCACTCTTCTCGCTTGCGGAACCATCATCCGGATTCTGTCCAGGGAGCGGAATAGCTTCCCTGAATTCAAGAGCGCCGTCAAAAAACCAATTTTCAAAGAAACAAGAAAATGAAGTCGCGGTAGAAGATAAAGAAGTAGGTGGGCTAACTGTTAGCATGTCTGGGGGCTGGAGTAAAGCTCAAATTTGTCCCGACTATGTGTGTGTACGCCACTTTGGATCATCTATGCGTGCTCCACAGTTTGGAGGCTTCAATTGGAAGGGAAATTGCTCGAAGAAATTCGCGGCGCAGTCCTCCGTGCCTCCGTACAGCACAAACGAACCAAAAGCCATAGCTTGCTTAGGGTCTATACGTGTGTACGCTAGGCTCTGTCAAGAAGAAAATATGAAGAAAAAGGATGAGGACCAGACCAAAAAAAAAAAAAGTCCTTCACGTTGGCATTTCTTGCATTGCCTCGACCGAGGAGACGGCCATGCGGGCAGGTGTGCATGCACAAAGGAAGAAAAGCCATTTCAACTTTGCCGTTCCGTCAGAGTCTTATTGGAAAAGCGTCCACGGTGAGTCCAGCACTGAAATTAGATATTGATCCTTCCGCCCCGTTCTCCACCCACGCTCACGAGTTTTGAGACTCCACCCCCAGCACCCCCCCTTGTGGAGATTCCCTCGAGTTCATTTCGTCCTTCCTACTTGTCACTCCAGGGAAATCTTCCCGATTGGGACTCTTTTTTTCCTTCATGTACCCTCGTTTCCAGCTTCCACATTTCAACTTTGAAAGAGGCCGCGTTGGATTTTCTTCATCAACTGACCTGCGAGCAGCCACGGCGACTTGGTGCGCACGCTCAAATTCAGGGCTGTCCAAACTTTTTTCGTTTGGGAGAGAAAAATGGAAGGATGAAAGGGCCATTTTCATTTCCTTTGTCAGCTCCTTGAAATGTGCTCAAGTCAGTCAAGAAAGTCATTCTGTTGATTGTGTTGTCAAGTTCACTGCATCAGATTGCTGTTAAAGGTGTCAAGAAAAATAGTTAATATACAATATTGCTGACTTCAAAACAATATTTTGCCATACTTTGGGTTATTGTACATCATGTTAGCATTTCGATACATTTATGGCAAAACGACGACTAAAACTCCGGCATCTGGTTTTCTTCATTGTGAAAATATTCCGCATTCAGACATTCATTCAGTCAAGGTACTCTGGAGCGAAAGATGACGCGTGCGGGGGGGAAAAAAGAAATTGTGGACGACTTCAAATTCCACCTTCTGTTGTGTTAACCTTTGCTAGCCAAAGTTCATCTCGGCTTCAGTGACGAGCGGGTTGTGATTGTTTGATCCGCGAGGTCTTTGCATGGATGTTGAACAATTTGCGCAAGTTGGACAAGAAGAAAACAGCAACTGGGCTTCTCACCCCCGCATTTCTTTCTTTTTTTTTTTTTTTTTCTTTTCCTCTCCTCCGATCTCCCCCTGCTCACCTTCACTCATCACCTCATCTATTTCTCCCGCTCTGTTGCCAGGCAACAGACAGGAAGGGCATCTCTTGCCGGCAAGAAAACCACAGGAAGGGCTCGCAAAAAAAAAAAAAAAAGACTCATCTCCCAGATGTTCTGCTGTGAAAGATACTTCTGAAGGTCCTTCTGAAGGGGCGGCCCTTTTTTTTTTCTCTGTTTGTCATCCCCGCTACAGCTTCATGAAATTTCAGGTGCATTAACATGTAAAATTCCTCAAATATTAGAATGATCGCCAGTAACAATATTTCAGAGATGAACCAAATTCCTGAACAAAGCCCGGCAAGGCTTGTGGCGGCATCAGAATCAGGAACCTCCGATTTTCACGCTGGAGTGCATCTGCGCCGTCCGCCAACCTCAAGCGGGAATTTTGTACCGAAGTCTACGAATTGAAAGGCAGGGAACTGCTGAATTGAAGGCGAGGTAGTTGCAATTTCCACGACTTCCTGAATTGTCAACAATGAAGAGCTACAAGAGCTGTTGGCGAAAAACGTTCCCCCCCCCCCTGTCGTAGAGCCCGATGTTTCATCCCTAAAGGCCCCTTCCCTTCACTATTGACTTTCAAACCGATCGCGTCGTGATCACGCCAAGTCGCTCACTTTATAGTCGGCTCCCAAAAGACATTCTGGTTGACTTTAGCGGTTCAATGTAAGGCGCCTGTGCCGTGCTTTGCTCTTCCTTTGAAAAGAATCTTGTGTGCGGTGACGAACCCCCGCAGACACACATCACCCGAGTTCGGGATTGTAAAGAATGTCGAAAAATCAGTCCTGGTTCCCACCCGCCCGACGGAGCAGGTGCCACTTGCTCTTTGAAGTGTACCTTGTGTTTCATTGCGATATGTGAACCCGCGTTTTGCTCAGTCGCGTGTGCGGTTGCGCGTCGATTGAGAGAATGTTTGCATGCGGCTTCTCTTGAGTCAGTCAGATCGCTTCTTCTTTCCATCCCTTTTCTGACTGCGGCTCCTTTTCTGTTTGCTTCACTCTGCTCCTTTTGATTCTTTTTCTTCCTCGTGGCAAAGCGCAGCAGCAGCAGCAGCAGCAGCAGCGTTTCCTTCTCCTCTGTGTCACCTCCACCCTCGCCCCCCCCCTCACCCTCCATCTCATGCCGTTTCCATCCTCCCTCCCCTTTGCTGTGTGTTTGCTGATGAAACGGGCAGCCTGCCAGTTTTTCCTATTTCTCGGCAGTAAAGTGGCTAGCCAACTTCCAAGGGATGGGGAGCGGGAGGGGCGGAGGGGGGGGGGGTT
>NW_017805994.1:533381-535681 GCF_001891065.2 Hippocampus comes
GCAGAAAGGGAGGAAAAGCTGGTCTGGAACAGCGAAACGACTTCACCGTTCTGGGTTGATGGGGGGGGGCGGGGGGAGAAACCCTCCTCGGGGAATATTCAGTATGCAAGAGTATCGAGTTGCATGCCATTACAATGATGTCTGTCCCTCTCTTTCTCTTTTTGTCTGCCTACTCTGGAATGCCGCCCCCCCCCCTCCTTCCTCCCCTTTAAAACACAAACACACACACACACAAGCTCACCTTCCCTCCCTTTCTCTTTCCTGCCCTGTGTAAAGGTCCTCTGACTTCATATACTGTAGTGGGCCTGCGTGCACAGGACCACCGACCGCATAGAGTGACCCCCCCCCACCCCCCACCCCCCCATAAAGCTCTCAGGACCGCTGAAATGTGCACAGATGGTGCTTCTCATACGACACCCATCCAGAAACGGAATCTGGCTGCTATATGAAAATTGTCCCTCGGTGTGATTGGAAGCGCGAACGTTCATCTCTGTGTGCCCCGCGATTGGCCGGCAACCGGTTCAGGCTGTCCGCCGCCTACTGGCCGAAGACGGCTGGGAGAGGCTCCGGCACGCCCGCGACCCTCCCGAGGAGAAGCGCATTAAAAAATGGATGGTTGGATGGAGACCTCCCAGTTGGATGGTGACTGAACGACGGTGCTCCAAGTGGCTTGGGAGGTTATTTGGATTGGTTTCATCTCGTCTTCGTTATTGGATGCTGTGCCACCTAAGAGTTGTTCTTTCCTTTTCACCCATCCCAACACCCGTTTCAATTCAAAATAAGCTATGCGGCACATTCACAAACAATTCAACGATGCCTTCAAAACAACAGCCTCCTCTGCTGGATAATTAAATTGCTTCCCTCTGTTTCCCCGGCACTTGCACAGACAAGACACACACACACACTCTCGCACACAGAAAGACATGCCCCTCCCCCTGCACCCCCTCCCGCCTCTTTTCCTCTTTGCTGTGCTGCTTCTATAATTCAAATTCTGTCATGCTTGTTCCAGATGCCTGGCTCCAGCCTCTCTCTCTCGTTCTCTCTCCTCTCTTGGAAAAGAAAAAGGAGGAGGGGGCGTCTCTTTGTGGGGCAAAGCTGACAGAACCGTGCACAAACACGCCAGTGTGAACAGCAGATGTGGAAAAAGTTTTTTTTGTGGAGACACTGAACAAAGTATCTTCGAATCGGCTTCTCCTCAGGAGGGTCGCGGGCGTGCTGGGGCCTCTCCCAGCCGTCTTCGGGCAGTAGGCGGGGCACAACCTGAATTGATTGCCAGCCAATCGCAGGGCACATCGAGACGAACGACCATCTACACTCACGCAATTTACGGTGTTCATAGGATTGGAATTTGGCCCGCAAGGAGGAAAATCCTTCACGTGCCGAAGCAATTAGCCAGTGTTGGGTTTTTGAGTGTTGAACCCATTAGCTAAAGTCTCACCGCTTGCTAGCCAAGGAGCTTCATTATGTGCTGCGCCGTGTCGACATGGAACGACCAAAATGGGCTTTGTTGAAAATGGAGCGTTTTAGGGATGCAAAATTGCGGTCGGTTGTTTTCAAGTCAATTCCTGGCATGTTTATTCTCTGACGGAGGTTTCATCGTATACGTCTTAGCCCTGTCAAAATGTGGCCATTTCATGTTATTTCCCCACCCCCGCAAATCTTTAGCCCACGATGGGTCAGTTCGCTTGATGAATGTTGGCAAGCGAGCACCAAAGCGGATTCTGTCAAAAAAATCCGCAACAGCAACCTTCTTGTATTTCTTCCCGTGTTATTTGTGTCGAGATCGCAAGGCACTGGAGTCTGCTTCACTCTCACCACGACTCCATTCTGCGCATTACATTCCGATTCAGACGGAGTGGTCATGATGAACGCATGTTTTTTTTTTTTTTTTTTTCTGTTTGCCATTTCTTCTCAATATACTCGAGCGGAACCGGTGCTGCAGCACCCCCTATTGTTGAACTGTGACTCAACCTAGAAACGGCGGCTTCGGTTGATCAAAAGGACAGTCGAGAGAAAACCTGGCGGAGGCTTCGGCAGCAAATAATTCGAAGGCATTCGGTTTGCGGAAAGAATTTGCTTCCAGTTCTCAGTCTTTGTGAAAACACAAACTGTGGATCTCTCCTGAGAGATCGACGGTACAAAAAGCCAACAGAACCGTTCAAGAAACCTGTTTTTTTGGAACCGTTGTTGAAAGCGACCAACGGCGGTTCTCATTCGGAGACGAGAAGGCGAGCCAAAATTGGAGACAAAGCTGGAGGGCTGTGAGCAGAATGTTTGCTGGCTTTCTTTCCGTTGCATCG
>NW_017805994.1:545472-556343 GCF_001891065.2 Hippocampus comes
GGGGTGGAATGAAAGCAGAGCCAGCCAAAGTACAGGAAGGGAGGGAGGGAGGGAAGGATTGCGGGCTGCTGCACCAGGCCCATCGATGCCGTTCGCAAAGAACCCGGCCGGGTTTACGTGCTCTTTACCTTCCAGTCTGCTTATGTTTGAAAGTAAGTCCACTGAAGCGGCTGTTGTTAAAAAGGCCTTCTTAACGCGGCTTTCTGCGAGCACTCCTTCAGATTTCTTGGAGGTGTTTTGACAGGACGCAGGCAACATGTTGGGTCGCACCGGGCGTCTACGGGAAGAGACACGACCCAATTCAAAGCGAGAAGAACAGGCAGAAACGGTCCCTCATATCCTTTGTTCCGGCAGAAGACAGATTATACGCCTGCGATTACGATAGTACGGTGATCCCTTGCCGTTTTGCCCTTCAAGTTTTGCGGCTTCAGTGATTCGTGTTGCCCCCCCCCCCCTAAAAAAAAATTAACAATAAATAAATAAAATGAAAAAATACTGCCATGTCGGAAACCATATTGTGGAAAGACGCGCTGTGTCATGTTGATGCGCGAGAGAGAAGGTTTTCCAGCATGCCAATGCCATGAAAATGGGTTCAAACGTACAGTGTGGACGAAGCTTTCATCAAACAACGCAGTGCAAACCCCAAATAAATAAGATCAAAGTCAATGAAAATGCGCAGCGTGCTTTTCGTTTTGCAAGTGCTGTTTTCATTTGGAAAAACATCTCTCTGCGCGTCGCCGCAGAGAGCGACGAGGGCTCTTCTGCGCGTTGGTGTATGTGCTCGCCGGTGGGCGGTACGAGCGAGCGGTTGCAAGCGCGACGGCGGCACGTCGGAAAGCGATGACTTGAGTCTTTCCACAAATTCTTTTTTTTGGACAGCACAAGGCAAGAGAGAGAAGGAATCAGGATTTGGGAGTCCGTGCTTGGAACGGGTATTGTGGAGTGAGCAGTTTTAGGAACACTATTGCACACCAAAGAAGCATTTTGTTTTGTTGCCCCCCCCCCGCGTCATTTTATTTCAAAGTATGATTTACTTGAAGTCACTGTGAGCAGTGAGTGGTTCTTAAACGGGGTCTCAGAGCTGTCGTTTGGGTATTTGCCAAATCCTTTGCAACTGAAGGTGGAGTTTGCCGTTTTCAAGCTGCTAGCAAAATTTCAACATAGCCTCATTTTGTACTTTATTTATTCCGGAAAATGACCCGCACAAATATTTCTAGGCTACCGCAATCTAAAGTTATCGATTCCGACTTGTTTTACTCTCTCTCTCCTTTCATCCACTCTCTGTTGGCGTCAACTCCGCGACATAGCTGAATGTGTGTCCTTTAAATTTGTGTCGTTAGTCTTGGCTGTTGACAGGAGCCGCGCAGTAAACACTGGAGCCGGCATCTATTTTGTATACAAACCGCAGCGCAAGTACGAGTGAGGCAGGTGGATTCAAGTGCAGTAATTGGGTGTTGATTCATGGAATACTTGAAATTCTGAAATCAATAACACATAAAGAAAGGGTGAGGGAGGAAGAAAAAAAAAGAGGCGCTCGTTGTTTGGCGATAGCGAACCAAGAATGGCAATCGGGCCTTAATAAGGAGGAAAAGATAGGAGATGAAAGAAGAAATCAACCTGTGCTTTGCTGACACCTGCAAATGCCCCTCCTCCCCCCCCCCCCACAACGCTGAGACACATAAGAGAGATAAACATGCTTAGGGAGAGACAGAGGGCTGAAACTAAGAGCGGGGGAGTGGTGAACAATTGAGCAGTGAGGCTGAAGCGATGAGGGGAGAACACAAATGGACGAGGTGGGTGAGGGGGAGAGGAGGGCGGTGCAGATGCAACACGGCAAGACTGAAAATAGAAAAAGACCGTGGCTGTAGGAGGAGAAGGAAAACATGGCCAGGCGAAGAACAAAAATGATCGGCACGCATATTTAAATGACGGAAAACGGGACTCTGTGATATCGTACGCCGTATCAGGCAGATGGGAAGCTCCTTCTGGTGTGCCAGCCTCGACCGCCTGAGGGCGGTATAAGACAGACGGATGTGCTGTTCATCGGGACATTTCAACTCCTCTTTTATCTCATCGGTGCAGCGCTAATAGTAGTCATTATATGTTGAGGACGGACCAGCTGGATCCTATAGCTATGCGAGCTAACGAACTGGGGAGACGCTTTCTCCTGGGCTGAAGTTGGCTCGCAGCCGTGCTTGAAAAAGTGAGAGAGAGAGAGAGAGAGAGAGACAGGCAGAAAACCAAAAACCAATCATTAGCTGGCTATCCAACTAATCGTAGACACTGACCCACTTCCGGGTATGTCACAAGAAGGAGCCGGCCCGCCGCCATACGACGCAAACATTGGCATTGCGTACATTACACATATCGGGATTTTACGTTCAAGTGACAGCACACTCAACAAAACTATTGTGTAGAAGATTCACTCGGGTGTTACTTGTTCAGATGATTCAACAACTTTCTTGTATTGCCTTGTTTCTGACGACATAGCACGCACAACAGCTTCTTCCTCCCGCGTCGCTCTGGCGGTAGCGCCAGGGGAGGAACTTCTCTTGTCAAAACAGCTTCATCTTCGAAAGTCACGGCTGCCCATCCACTGTACGTTTCGCTGTGTACTTTTGGTCAATTGGTTCCGATTATTTTCTCTTTACTACTTCTGCTTTCATTTATTGGCGGATTCAGTTTATTTCAACTTGCTAAACAATGTTCGAAGTGGCAACTCCGATTGGTTCGAGTCGCACACATTTCTGCCACCGCTGATTGAGTCCGTTTGCTCACGGCTCGCGGGTTATTGGCCCTTGTTCAGCTTCGAGAGCCTCCATCTCGTGAGGGGAGATCTTCATGAAAAGTAAAGGAAAAGCCATTTCATCCGGCAAGTTACAAACTCATACCCCCCCCCTAAAAAAAAAAAAACCCACCAGTTCCAACCTGCATCAGATCTTCATCATGCAGTGACAACACGAGTGTCAGGTGGCTCGCAGTCAAAGTTGCTCATGGAGCTGCCACACTTCATCCTGTCTGAAAATAAATGTTGGGGCGGGCTCTGCAGGGGATGAAGTCACTTTCTCCTCAAGGGGAGAATTTCGGAACCTTCACAAAATACTAATCACACGCCAGGAAAACTAGAGCTGTACTGGCCTCTACAGGTTCAACGCGGGTTATTGCACTCATTTGGCAAACATTTCAACCTATGATTGATCTGTAGAGGCCACTGCAATGCTGCTTTCGGGCTCCGGAGCGACTGAGCGGATTGCCCAATCGAGTGCGGCGTCTCTTCTGCGCTCCAATTTCGCGCTTTGACGTGTGTTTCTCAATAGTATCTCATTGACAAATACAGATTCGCGTGTGGTGGTCAATGATTGTACCCCTGACGCCATTTTATCGGCCAAATCTGTTGATTGACATGAAAAGCAATTTGCATGGGTAACTGGTAAGGATGGAAAGTCGGTTCGTTTTTCCTTGCGGTCCTGAGAGTCTACGATATGCTTTTGTGGTATGACAAATGTGTTGTGTTTCAAAAGAATACAAATGATTAAAAAAAGAGTAATAATAATAAGTTGGGGAGGTTATTAGGGCGCCAGTATGAGCGTCTGGCATGCGTGTGAGAGGACCTTGTTTCTGTTCAGTCATGTGGAGTTATTGTGTAGTGATGACAATGGGGGTCATCGCACTGTAAAACAAAGCCACATATTAGAATGATTCCAAAAGTGTCTGTATTTTATGAGATCCACAATCGTCACAGATTCTGTAAAAGATGTCGACATTCAATATTCAAGAGATTTTCAGCAAATAAAATACACCTTGTGTTTAGAAGCAGGCTATTACGATGATGACATGAAGGCGCTAAGCCCGATTGCCGGAATAATAGTGTTTGCCCCGAATTCGACATCAAGCACGAAAGAGGCGAAATCTTGACTGGAGCTCTGCAGTATGTCTCCTCCCCGACAAGCCACCATCTAGTGGCCAGATGGGGCACCCCCGTGCTTGGCGTCTGCATCACATTCCAGATGGGGTGGCCTGAAGTCAAGTCAAATGTATTTATATATCCCTTCATCACAAAGAAAAAGAAGTAAAGAAAGAAATCTGTATCCATTGTTCTATGCTGTTGAATTCTAGCTCTGCGATTTGATGGCGACCAATCCAGGGTTGGCCCCATCTCTTGCCTGCAGTCATCTTGCATAGCCCCAGATCACCCTAATGAGGATAAGCAGTCTAGAAAATGGATGGATGAGAGGCACAAAACACCCTGGATTGGCCGGCGGGCCAATTGCAGGAGTCACAAATTAATGACGCCAAAGATTTTTATGAGGTGCTAAGTGAGCAACACAAATGGTGGATTGCTGTGGTAAACTAAACTACTTAATAAGGGGCGGGTGCAAATATCGTATTGAGCTGGACGAGAGAGCCAAAATATGTTTTATTCTGCACAACTGCATGACTGTAGTTGCTACTTTGTATTATATATATATCATAGTTGTGCCGTCAAGCGATTGCATTTTTTGAGTAATTGCACATTTCTGCAATTAATCACATTTTGTACTTCTCCTACACTCAAGTCAAAGAGTGCACATTTTTTTATGGATTTCTCTATCAAGCAACTATCAGGCAAGTAAAGTAGAAAGTAACCACCTCAAAAGTCCATGTTGGTCTATCTTCTCGCCAGTTTGGGTGTCCATGTGAGCAGAGGTCAGAGGGTGTCACGGGAAGTAAATAAAACACAGTTTTGAGTGAATTTTTAATAAAATACACAAATTCAAATAGTCTTCCAAGTTAATATGTGTAAATATGAATGTAATTAATGAATGTAAATACGACGACTGAAGCCGTACTAGTTTTCGCTTGTGACTGTATCTACACGTCAATGTTTTCAAATTCTGCTCACCTCCACGTCGGTGGCAAGGTCGACTTTAACTGTTGCTGTGCTCGGTTGACATTCACTTGCGTCGCGGTTGGATTTACTGCAACATGTCTACCCGGAACAGCCGGTTCATACATATCCAACGACGAGGAAGTGGACCGCTTCTTGGAAGTTTCAGTTACGGGGCTGCTGAAATGAGGACATTCCTGTTCGACAGCCTGAGTGGAATTTGAATGGCACAGAGGAACCGCCAGAAGCCGATTGGTCGGGAGCGACATAGTTCCAGCATGGAGTCACGTCACTCAACAAACTCCGGGCTTCTGATTGGCTCGCCGAGCGGGAGGGGTGGGGCGAAGCGTGCCTCGCTCTTCTCTCTCTCTCTCTCGCTCTCTCCCTCTCCCTCACGATATATTTATATATATCTTGTGGTTTCACAGCATCTGCAAATGATTGCTAAGCTTGCGCTCAGAGGAGGGTCCTCGCTCCCGATGTTTCTTCACAGAGCTGACTCGAAGCGTTCTCCTCAGTCGAAAAGAACCTTCCCGAGATAGTTGAAAGTCGGAGTTGGCCGAAAGGAACCCAATCATGATCAACACCGTGGAGTGCGACGTTGACGCGCAGAGCTTGATTTCCATTTCCCTCATGAAGATCCACAACTCCAGGACTCAGCGAGGCGGCATCAAGCTGCACAAAAACCTGCTGGTCTCCTACGTGCTGAGAAACGCCAGGCAGCTTTACATCAAGGAGAAATACGCGGAGATTTACCGGATGCAGCAATACGAGGAGGTGATGACGGTCTGCGACGAGATCCAGGAGCTCAACCCGTTGGACGCGGACGCGGAGGACGCCGAGAACGAGGAGCGGGCGCGGGCCGCGTTCTGCGGCGAGGAAGCCGCTCTCCCCGGCCGCCCGGCGAGCGCGCTCTCCGGCTGCGCCTCTCCGGGGGACGCTTGCAAAGACCCCGAGCCCTGCTACTACAGAAGCTGCTGCATGGAGGTCTCCGACGTGTCCCGCTGCGAGCCGTTCCCCGCAAACAACAACGCGCACTGCAACAAAACCACCGTGCTGGACTTGGACACGCATGTGGTGACCACGGTGGAAAACGGTTACCTCCACCAGGACTGCTGCTGCGACGCGCTCCAAGCGGGTCAGGGCGCGCAGCCCCCCGGCAAGAAACGAAAGGTTGACTTTGGATGCTGCTTGTGCGACGTGGACGAGGTGTCGGATTTTGCCCTCTCGCGCAAACGGCCGAAACGCGAGGAGTACGCGAACTGTAACCCGGACTACGCGGACACTTCCAACATCTCCAACCTGATCTCCATCTTCGGCTCGGGCTTTACGGGGCTGCTCAGCAGGCAGGCGGACTTGGAGCAGATCTGTAGCAAACAGGCGCTGGCCAGTCTGGGAGCGTGGACTCGAACCATCGTGGCATTTTGAATCCAAAACTTTATTTAAGGCGCGGGGGATCTTGGCTCAACCGTATCGCGTTCCCCGCGCGTCACCGGTTGGGGGGAAATATTGCTATCGCTTATTTATTTGACCACATTGAAAGGTCCCGAATGTGAGCGGGGTGATCTTCCCAAAGGAGTTGTGGTGACAAAAAAAAAAGGGTGGCGCAGGGTGGTTCTACAAATGTTCTGTAGATGGAGACATTTTAAAAGGACAGGCTTGGGCGAATGGTGACTGACATCATTCCGACGATGGAAGTCACCTGAACCCTTCAACAGGTCAATCGGCAGGAAACCGTCAATGTTGTACAACTTAACGGAACCGCACGATAACGTAACGCGTCGGGCCAAGTGGCCTTGCGCGTACTTGTGAGTCAGTGGCCGAGGATGTGCTTCTCGCAATACGTGACGCGCGTAGTCACAGAACACGTGCACTGCGCCCGCCGCACGTTAGTCAACAGGAGGTGCACAGTTGGGTCAAAGTGGCAGCCGGCTCCAAATGTGGATCCATCTGAACCACGGCTATGAACAAGCACAAGACCCGCAGTGTGTTCAATATGAAGGGATGAAGAATTGATACCTCATTTTCCTCATTAGTCCCTACTGAATGACGTCACTCGCATTTTTTTTCCTGATCGGCAGCAATTGAGCCCAGTTTCCCCTACGAGGTCGCAGTGAGAATGATTTTTTTTTTTATTTTGCAGGAAAGACCTATTTAAACACTGAGAAATGTCTAGGAGTCATGTCACAAACGGCTTAACACGCAGGCGTTCATGAACGTGCACGTGGATGAGTTTGATGGTGGATTGACTTCTGTTGCCTTAAAAAAACAAAACAAACGCACACTCTTGCTAGCTATTGTCAAAAAAGAAATGGCAAGTTTAAGGAAAGTGACTGAATGTCAACTGTTCTCTCACACTTTTTTTTTGAAAGACTGTGATTCAGTGCCAACACATCAAATCCTGACAGCCAACAGTTTCACTGGGAGTTTGACATGTATCTTTAGCGATTTGAAGCATTCAAGGTCAAATATTCAAAACGATTCCAAATTGTCTTGGTTTTGTGAGTTCTACTCTGTTTTTGTCAAGGAATAATGTTTGTCCTTTTGTTTTAAAAAAGGCAAAGTCATTATTTAGCCATAACCTGAAAATCCATGCGTTAGCTTTATGAGCACTATGTGTACCAAAATAAAGGAGAGTATTCTGCCATTCTCTGCATATTTTGTTGCTATTCTTGTATTTTTGTGCTTGAAAATTGTATATTGCCGGGTAAAACTGTTGCAGAAAGTATTTGTAAAAAAAAAAAAAAAAGTATAATCTAATAATAAAAAATAAATCTCCATTGTGATTGTGAGGCCTGTTTTGTTACACATAGACATCAGCAGTGTCATAAATATTCAGAAGATGATCGCGATTGTTTTCAGGTTTATGACTTGTTGAAAGGGGATAGAAGGTAGTTAGTTTGCTTGCTCTCGGATGGAAGGATGAACTTGAAACTCCTTCAACTTTTTGAAACATGCTAAAGCTGGTCAAGAAAGGATTTATATGCTGTTTGTATTGTCTAGTTCATTTCATTGGCCTTCTGTTAAAGGTGTTGACGCAACCGAATCTCATCTCCACATTCACAACGCGAAAAAGAGCAAACTGTTTCTTGAAACCTTCTCTTATAGAGAAAAGTTTGACAGTATATAAACAAATGTATTAGTAGTAAGGCCAGCTATTTTTCTGACACCTTCCCTGCTCACTCTGCCCACCTTCACCTTTTTTAACTAATCTTGTAGCCCACGTCCAATGTCATTTTTAGGATACATATTTTTTGTCATGTTGCGGGCCACTGACAAATGGGTGGTGGCCCACAAATGGCCCCTGAGCCATAATTTGGACACACCGGGGGCGCCAAGTCAATCGTGAAAACAAGCTTCTTGTTACTGATTATGTACTAAAAAAATGACATCATCTCAAACAAACGAATGTGTTCATAAAAAGTGGAAGGTGCCTTTGAGATTGTCCCATTGCGCCCCACCACCAAAAATTTCGATTTTTCATTGACCTCCGTTGGATTCTGTAGATGCCGCTAACATTGCTTAGTGGTCAAATTCCCGCAGTTTTCTTTTTTAAAATGCACACAACTGAAACGCAATCGGCAGCCAATTGAAAGCTTGCCAACAGGGTGGCCAACGACAGGGTGGACTTTTCAAGTTTTGTGTTAGCATTGTACGAGCACATGGTTGACCTCCACTTAGCGACGCGAGTCAGTCAGCAAGTTGTTTCCGTTCACATCGAGGAGAAAAATTCATAATGTCACTGAAAATGTCGAAGGATTTCTTAAAGGCACAGCAACCGCATCATGACAGGGTGGAAAGCGATTCCAGCGACATGCGCAAAATGTTCAACAGGACCACGCGCGATCAAAATGAGTCATTTCATCAACTAACTTTTCAACAACAACAACTGAAAACATGTTAAAAAAAAACCAAACAACGTAGATATCTTTGAACCACTTATGACACAGCGTAGCTAGCAAAGCAGCATACGGGTCGAGCGAAAATCACATCAATCCGATTATTTCAAAAGGCTACGAAATGAGGAAAAGACACTTTAAGAGAGTTCTCACTGCGCCGGCATGTGTGTGAATGTTTGGCCACTGATGAAAGAAGGTCCGAGTTTCATGAGTCCACGGCGTTTTCATCATGACTGACCCAAAGAAGAACACCGCAAATTCAGCATCAGTGACAACCAAAAAAACACACACACACATACTGTATGTTTCCTATGCCACAGTTGAGCATGGGTGTTTTTTGACCTTTAAAAAAAGTCGTCCTCCGCAATGGATTACAAACACTTTGTTGATTTCTCCACACTTGGGTCACATGATGATCATCATAAAAGCTCGGGGGTGGGGGGGGGAGAGTTAACGCTCATAGATGGGAGATAGGAGCAAACATTGTGTATACAGTTTGGAAATGTTTTTTTCCTTAAAGAAAATAAAAAAACAAAACTACAAAATGTCACATCGAATTTTTAGTCAACGCGGAATCTAATTGCCTGATTGTTGACTTTTCATGCCTTGTACCCTGAAAGACTTTTGTTCATCACTTGCGTTTCCAGACGTTTGTCATCATTCGGTTCCCCCGGCACAACAGTTTTGCATACCGTGTGGAAAGGACTCCCAAAATGTCTCTTGAAAAATGTTGGAGCCCTGTTATCTCTGCAGTGTGCCACTTGGTGGTGTTCTTTAAAATCAATGAATGCTGATCACGAGGGCTCCGTATGCAGAGAGAGCAGGCACCTCTGGCGGGGGCCCTCCCTCCGACTCCCCCCCCTCCCCTCCTTCATCCGCCCCTCTCCTCCTCCCTCTTCCGACTGTCCTCCTCCCTCCTCTTGGCTGGCTCCTTCCGCTTCTCAAACGGGAACGGCGCGCTCTACCGCAACGCAAGGCGATGGCACTTTGCTCCCTCGGCTGTGCGCCGCTTTCCCAGCAAAACAGAAGCGTGCTCCGACACTTCGACTCCTACTAGTAATAATAATATTACTAATAATAAGAAGAAGAACAAGTGGAAGTGGGTCAACATGGAACTGGTTGTAATGATAGCTTCTGGCAGTGGTCCCCAAACTACGGCCCGGGAGCAATTTGCGGCCCGTCGTCCATTTTTCAGTGGCCTGCAACATGACAAAAAAAAAAAACTAAAAATTTGACATGGGCCGCAAGCTTAGTTAAAGGTGAAGGTGGGCAGAGAAGCGAGGGCGTACGGTAGAACTTTTCTCGATATTTGAAGATACAAATAAATGATGACAAGAACACCATTTGTCTTCAAAACACTGGAGTGAATATAGATCATTGTGTTTTGGAGGCAAAAATAGTTTCACCCACTTTGTGCTGATTTATGAAGACATCACATGAATGATGTTTGAAAAATGATCACCTGACTACACTTTCTTCTTTTTGGGGTTCGGAATGTGGAGATTCCGATGCTGTCAAGTGCAGAGCTGCATCGACTCTGCGAGATTGAGGGCTATTGGCCACCCCAAAATCCTCAACTATTTTCCTTGACACCTTTCACAGAAAGATGATGAAATGAACGATGAAAGAGACAATACAAACCATAAATAAGTGCTCTTTTGACTGACTTTAGCGTGTTTCAAAAAGTTGAAGAATTTAAAAGTGGCCCTTTCATCCTTCCATTTTTCTTGACGCGGCCCTCCAACGAAGACGTTAGCACACCGCTGCCTGATGGCAATTGACTAGTTCATGCAGCCCACATAAAAGTGAACAAGAAACGCTTCAAAATTACACCAGACGCATTTCAGACAGTCCTTTGCCCGATGTATGAATGGATTTATTTATTTGTTTGTTTATATTTACCTCATAATAGTGACTGCCGCAATATTTTGATTATAGATTATGCATTAGAAAACTCATATATGCACTATATAATCTCTCTCTCTCATATATATATATATATCCTCTGATGACAAAAGGACAATACCAGGTGGCACAGTGATGTGTGTGTGTGTGTGTGTGTGTATGTGTGTGTGTGTGTGTGTGTGTGTGTGTGCGCGTGTGTT
>NW_017805994.1:556426-590077 GCF_001891065.2 Hippocampus comes
ATGGAATAGGTGCACTAGGAGGGGGGAGTCAGACTGTGGCAGCAGAGATCGCACAGGTCATCGGTCTGAGATGTGATGCACACCAGAGTCTGTCGAATGAAAATAAAATTGCTCAATCCAAGAGTTGCGGTGTCTCGTGGAACACGCGCTGGAAGAGTATAAAAATAAATAAATAAAGAAATAAAATACCCCCCGACCCCCACAATCTAGCCATAATGCAACTGTCGGAAATAGTAATCAATAATGTGGATTTCCAGTCCCATAGGTGGCAGTAAAGAGAATTACTATGAAGGGTGAAATCCAAATTGTCTTCACTTAAAAAAACAAAACAAAAAAACGTTGAGATATCGCAAGCATCGTTTAGTTACCAATCCCCCTGTTAAAATAAATGGAATAATTTCTCAACCAACAGTTTTTACGGATTCCAAAATCAGTTCTTGGTCAATTTGTCGTCCTGTATATGTAATGCAAGGCAATCCTACATCCAGTCATAACTCCAAAGAAATGACGATGTAGGCCCGTGACAAAAAAAAGTTGGACACCCGCGGCCTCCAGTCGATACCGCCGAACTACTGGGGACTGTTGCGGCGATGACAAAAGGCACATTGCAACACTTTGGGCAAAAGTGAAGCACTGGAAGACAACTGAACTTTGGCAGGGGCTCCGAGTTCCTTCCCTCCACCATTTTGAGTTTGCGCTGCTCTTCTATTTCACGAGCCTCCTCCGCCTTCGTCGCCGTTTCAAGACCTGACACGTTGCGACGGGTAAACGCGGCTCCCCCCATTCCCGACATTCTTCCCAACAAGGCTCACATATTCAGTCCTACTCGGCTCAGAGATCTGGACCCCCGGAAATCACCCTAACGTTCAAACAGTTCGCTCTTGGTAATGGCGATTCCGTTGTTGGCCAAATCGGTGGTGTCCAAACCACGGCCCGGGGGCCATTTATGGCACGCCATCCATTTTTCAGCAGCCCACGACATGACCCCCCCCCCCGCTCCCCCACTACTACTACTACTAATAAAAACAAGTGAAGGTGGGTCAACATGGAAATGGTGGGGCCCTTGCTTGTAATGATAGCTTCTGTGTCTTCCAGAGGGCAGCAAGGGGGGGCGACTGGTTAGCACGTCGGCCTCACAGTGCTGAGGTGCGCATGGCCGGTTAACTCAAAATTGTGAGGAGGTGCCAATGCGAGCGCAAATGGTTGTTCAGCTTATGTGTGCACTGCGATTGGCTGGCAACCGGTTCAGGGTGTGTACCCCGCCCACTGCCTGATGACGGCCGGGAGAGGCTCTGGCATGCCCCACGACCCTCGTGAGAGGAAGTGCATTGGAAAATGGATGGATGGATGGATGTGTCTTTCAGAAAGAGATATTATGTGCGTTCTTTTGAATTTTGGGGGTGGGCAGCATCAATTCGAAGAGTTGTAAGCAAGCGAAAGCTTAATTTCTGCCTTTTGTAAGTTCAAGTGCTCGACTCAACAGAGACCCGGTACACAGTGAGCAGAACGACATTAGCGAATGGTCCACTGCTTTTTTTTTTTTTTTTGAGTGTGCGTGTGTGTGTTACATCAATGATTCGTCTGTCAAACGTCTCCAATTGTCAAAAAGGCAACGTTTCAATATTTTCAGAAATCTGGACCAAGCGGTTGAACTTTTGCAAAGTCCTTCCGTCATCTTTGGGCTGCTTGGCGCTCACTGCCGTCTAACTTCCTCCATGCGTGGGGATTTCCACCTCCATCCTTGCTTGAGAGGGCTCATTGTATGAAGAGGGGGAGGGAAAGAAAAAGAAAAAAAAATCTTTTGCACCGGAATTGTGGATTTGCATCGCAATATTTTATGACGGAAGTCATTTACTTTAAAAACAACAAATTCAGGACATTTGGGACTGAAACAGAACCCAGAAATCCAGCTCAAAATGGCCGCTTCCTGGTTTTGACCAGGCGCCACTTGGGAATTTGACAAACACAAAATCAAGTTTCCTACTCGCAAGTTATCATCCAAGACTATTTCTTCACAAATTCTCAATGAAATAAAACGCAAAATAGTTGCCCGTCGAACGACATAGGAAGGTGCAGCCAGCAACATTTATTACATCAGGACTAGTGAATGCAAAAATAAACACACGCACGGTGTTGCACGTTCACTCTTTAAAAAATGAAAGAGACAAGATGGCATCGTTTAAAAACGTTGGAATTTGGGCAACAATCATCATTTTTATCAAATCTGAGTGATTCCCCCCCCCCCAAAAAAAAGCAGCCCAGGTTTTAGGCACAATAATTTCCCCGTCATTCAAATAAATGATAGATCAAAAAATGATCATGCCTATTTCTTCATTGACTTTTTGTGCCTTATATGTTATGTTAAGACGAATGAGACAAAAAAAAAACTTACACTGGGAAAGATATGAAAACATTTGACTTTGAAATCAATACAATGAGAATACCCGAAATCTGGCAAAAAAAAAAAAAAAATCACATGACCGTATATTCAAACTAATGACTAAATGAGTATTTTTCTCAGTCACTAAAGGATGCAAATCTGAAAGCAACTCAAGCACTCATAACAAAACCAAAACAAAAACGACAAATAACATTTCATTGCCCCAAAATAGGAGTCAGATCCAAAGTTGATGCAGGATACAAATACAATGAGAGGAATAGAGAGATGAAAAGAAAATAACAACTCCACAAAGGATGGACGGTTTTCAACCTCGTCCACAATTTGGGCGCTCGGGCCACAAAAGCGGCACCTCGGAGAACGAATGCACGCACAAGCACATTGCTGTGGATTCCGACATTTGGGAGCACGCCGGTCTAGGACCGTGCGCCCTTTTTCTTCCGATTTGGAACACGACGGCAATGAAAAAGTCCGTTTTTAATTTGACAAAGGTGCGTTGTGACATGCAGTGAGGAAGGTGCCGATGCAGGTGAATGTCGGGGTTTTCTGCGTTGCGCGCGCAACGCTCCAGTTGCATTTCGGTGCGAGCTCCAACGAGCGCTGGTGTCCGGATCGGAGGTTGTTGCCAGTCCACGACAGGGTGTTGGAAGAAAGGGAAACGGTGTAGCCGATGTGCTGGCAATTGTGGTCTTTTCATTCATTCCTTTGAATGCGGCCGTCAGTGTCACGGCTGCGACGGCTGGATTGACAGCAGGCTCCCAAATTTGAAGTGCTGGATGACCGGGAACTTCTCCAGACACTAAGAATTCGTGCAGATAGGCAAAGGTTAACATTAACACCAAAAAAAAAAATGTGTCTTTTATGGTCATTCTAAAGAGTGTCCTCAACAGCTCATTTTCGAGTTCTTTGGAAGATCCTACTATTTGTTTCCAAATCTTGAAATGGCATGGCCCCACCTTGGCTCGCGGAGCTCCTACGCACCTGCCCTGTGGCTCAGGTCCGCGGACCAGACACTATTAGAGGTACCGAGAACTTGGGGCAGATGGAGCCTTTTCCATTGCCGCTCCCTCTCTTTAGAATGGATGTTGGGCCAGCTCACTCGCTGCCCATCTTGAAAACCCGTCTTAAAAACTCATTTTTAGTCGTTGGCTTTTGACTCAGCCTGAGACCGGATATTTAGCTGGATGGTTTTTGTGCTTTCTACTGTCTTTGTTCTTGCTTGTTTAATTGTTCGTTGCTGTCTGTATCATTTTTGCACTTTGTAGACAACGGTGGTTGTTTGAAAGTGCTGGAGAAATACACTTGAGTGGAGTTGACCTTGACCTTGCAAGTTGCAAGGCACTGTGGACTTTAGTGGTGAAGCGTTAGCAAGCTGGTGACTTGCAAGCGGTACACCCACCCACCGCAGTCGTGCTTTGTAACCTCCGTGACTGACTGCGAGGTCTCGCACATCTCCTCTGTTTTGGCAGCATTTTTGTGTTTGAAGGCAACAATAATTGTGGGGGTTTTCCAAAACATTTTGGGGACAGGTTTCGAAAAGTTGGCGCTCCTCCTTCTCCTCCTACTCCTAAGACAGCTGTTGAGTAAGCATGGGATCAAAACAGCACAATTTGTTCCGTATTGTGTAAGCCGGGCCCGAGTTTGATAACACTTCAGACAACAGCGGCAGTGTGTTTTTATTTATGACACCACTAGTGTGGCCGGCGGAGATGCTTCACGTACTTTTGGGGAACAAGCAATTGGTCTTTCCTGACAAAGTGACCAGGCCAAACTTCTGGCAAGGCATTCAGACTGCGGTTGCGCTCTTCGAAAATCCTGTCTAAGCACGCCCGCTAATAGAAGAACGCGTTTGGATACGGCCTTTTCAATTTTGTCACTCCACTCACCCCATAATTCCTTTTTTTTTTTTTTTTTTTGGGTTCATCTCCAAACCCGAAACATGACATTGTGTTGTAGAAAACTTGTCTAAGGTGTTAAATTCGCAATATCTGAAACTCAAGATTATTTTGCCGCTTCATGACCTCATAAAATTAAGGAGATCAAATTCGTCCTTTTTTTCACACAATTATGGATCATCTGAAAATTACGTTGATTGGATCAGGACAACTCGAAAAGACACCATTAAAAAAAAAAAAAAGTTCCAAACTTTCCCCATCCAAATGTGTCAGTTTGTGCCTTTGGAAACATTGGCTCGCCCCTTTCAGAGAGAAAAGGCGCAGGATCCTGCTTTTCCCCAGGCCAAGTACAACTCTGCCCGAAACCTTGTGTGGGGCCAGCAAGAGGGAGTGAGGAATGCGAGTCTGCTGATGGTTGCTCCAGGCTTGGAGGAAGGTCGGGAGAGAGGGAGGGAGGGAGGGAGGGGTGGATTTAATGAAGGCAATGGCGGTGGAGAAGGACGAGAGGGAGGGGGGGAGGCAGACAGTTTGGCCCCTCAGCTCTTTGGGAAGACTCGCAGGCTGCACTGGAAAACACAGGATGTGGGCATGCAGGCGGGAGCACACAATTCCATTCTCGCTGGTCCTCTGTTAACCCTTTCCTGCCTCTCCTCTTGCTGCTTGCAGACGGTTCAAGCCTTGGGTTTCTCCGATGTCGTTATTTGCATAAAGTCACGAGAAAATAGTGCTTCCTGAACGCGACGCAATTAAATCTATACATATACCTCAATGGAATGTTCAACAAGAAAGAATTAAAAAATACTGCTCACAGCCCGAGGCGATGCAATATCCCCAAATCACACAATGCGAATTTACAGTAAAAAACGTGAATCCAAAATTAAACGAAACCCAAAGAATGGTCACAGGGCAACTGTTTGTTGTTTTTTTAAAAATGATAATTTACATTGGACCCACCTCTCCGAAGGCTTGTTTAATGTCATTTCAACCAACATTGTATAGTCCAGTATTGTGTCAAATGTTGCCCACTCGGGATCCATTGCAGAAAGGGAGATTCCCCCATCTGCAACCCCTTCTCAAGGTTTCTCATTTTTCCCCAGATGTTTTTTTTTTTTAATATATAGTTTTTCCTTGCCCTTCTGGGGGTTAAGGTCAGGGGCGGTCATTAATATTTGTCAACTGTGGGCACGTGAAGCCCTTTGAGACTGTTTGGGATTAAATAAATAAATGTGACTTGACATTACTACTAACTTTGAGACATTCCAGACAAAGAAGTCTCTCCCTCTGACAGCAAATCAATTAATCCCAATTAAGAGTAGTTGCTTTGACACTGCATACCCGGATAATTAGCGCATCAAAGGCCTAAGAGTAGGGATGTACTCGCCCGTTCAAAGCAATCGCGGCTCGTGCCATTAAAATAATTACATGCGTGGCAACGTCAGCGAGACGGTGACACAAAGGGACATTGGCAGTGAGTCTTGGGTGTTAAACTTCACACTCTGCTCGTGGCAGTCAGTAGTTCGCCTGTTACTATGTCAGAAGACGGCAAAATCTTGGTTCAAACCTTCTCAGTACTCACACACAGGACAGAGAACCGGGAAGGCGCTATGATATCATATATATGGCCAAAGATGGGTATACGTAGCCAAATTCCACCCACTTGACCGGTTCGGTTTATTTTTGCGACATTGTGGTTGAGATCTGTAGATTCTGGTCAACGTTAGACTTCCACCACTGGGTGTAAAGTAAAGGGGGTGGAGCTAACTCCGTTAAGTATTAAAAGTAATGTGACTTCGTAGGAGCAGGTCAAGGAATTGAACGGAGAAGGAAAGACGCAATAAGGATCTGTGCAGTGTTGACCAATCAATGGACTGTGTCCGGCGCAATCCTCAATGGCAAACTGCAAACTGCAACAACCAGGGGCAGTACAGGTTGAATAGTAGGCCAATAGAAAGCTGGTGAACTGCGCCTTTCGTGGAATTGCTTGTTAGGTGTATCTACTCAAAACATCTTCTCCGGTATATCCACGTGGCTGAAGAGTGTCGAAGCAGAAGGGCGGCTCCTTTAAGAAAGTGAGGCATGAATGCTCTGGGTGAAACCAAGTGGGAGGGGGAGGCAGACACGAGAGCAGAGTGGAGCAGGGAGTAGACGGCTACCAGAACAGCAAGTCAAAGTGAACAGTGAATGTGAGCACAGGCTGGTCTGGAAAATCCGGCATTTGAAGTAAAGTGACCTGGAAGTTAGTAGAACTGCCTGTTCAGAGACACAGACGCATGTGCGGACTGTTCTTCCGTTGAGGTCATCTCTAGGAAATGTATTCCACTAAGAAATTTGATTAGGTCTTTTCCCGACCAAACTATATACAGTGCTGTGAAATAGTATTTGCCTGCTTCCAGTTTTGGGAAAGCTGAGTTCAATTTCAGGTGCCAGAAACAAAGTCTGGGTCAGCCCTAGGCCATGTTTCCACCAGGTGGGGCAATTTCATTCTGTACTCACTGCTGTGACTCGGATCGGTAAATTCGCATAACTTAAGATGAAATTTCAATGATGCACGATTGGATTCATTTCATACAAAGGAAATGATCTCTAAGATCGATGAAAGGAAGGCGAACCAGAGAGTTAAATCCGTCAACTCACCTCTGCTTTGTACATTCTAATCAGACCTTGGTTGACTTTCGACCAGGAAGGAACAGCGCTGATGTTCCACAGCTGGTTGGAGTGCTCGGCAAAGGGACCCGTCTTCATCTAGAAAACCCAAGAAAAGACGGAAGACAAAACATAAAATACTGCAGGCATTTCCCATGATTCTTAGAGGCAGAAACAGGAAGTCGTCCTCGTCCCCGTATGACGAAAACATATAGACGACTGCTTGCGATTGGACGCGGATGAGAACGACAACGGAACATAACAGGAAGGAATTTGAATGAAAGACGACCAACTGAAAAGCCGACATCCATCCAAACATGCAATTGTTCCGGAACTGACGGTTTTGATGTCCAAGATTTCTTAAAAACTACTGTATTCTATCCAAGTCTGCAGTCTCTTCTTTGCATGACTTGAAAGTTAAATTTGAGTCTTTGTACTGGCTAAAATGATTCACATTGTACTTGAAGATAAGCAACACGATAATATGCAATTTGTGATTTTTATTTAACAATTAGGTAGGAAGCCTTCGCACAGATGCGTGAGCAGAATTGCAGGCTCAGCTCCAACAGTTACCAACAAAGGAACTCGACTTTCCAGCACAGACAAGTACAGACTAGCCGGTTACATATACAGTCTGTACTTCAGTTTGAGGCCCTCGATGACTACGTCGCACACACATATGCTTTATATGTGAACCTAGTAATCGTCCCACTAAACTGCGGCTTTTTAAAATAGGCTAAGAGGGTGGGTACCAGGAGAAACTTCAGCAACTAAAGGACAGAAAACGAACGATAAAGGTAATTGCAGTCCAAATGGAAATCTCAATGAACATTCAAAAGTCCATTTCTGAATAAAGTTCGATGCTGTTTTCCCCAAATATCTCCCCCCCCAGAGCAAAGGAACCCAAACCCAGACCCTGGGGCATCAATCTAACAGCCCCCTCCTTTTTCCATTCCACCCCCACCGCTCCAGAGACTTTCCATGGCCTCGCATGAGAACACAAGGGGGGAGGGGCATGGAAGAGGGAGGAAAGGGGGGGGAGGAGACAGCCCATATTCCCTGGAGGAAGGAGTGATTCACAGCAGCATGTGGGGAAGGAAGTGACTCATGTTTAGGCTGATGCATGCACGCACACATAAAAATCCTTATGTGTGTGATTTAAAATCGGAATTTGCGTCGTGTTGAAGTGCCCGCGTGTGTGAAAAACGGGAATGTCATCCGGTAGACGTACGGAGTTTGTATGCTAACAGTCAACAAAATGTAATACGAACCCACTTCCCATGAAGTTGGGACATTGTGTGAATACAAACAAAATACATTTGCAAATTACGCTCCACCCATTTTTCATTGAATACACGACAAGACAAGATGTTTAATGTTCAAACTGATGAGCAAATAATCATTCTCTCTGAATTTTATGGCTGCAAGACGTTCCTAAAATGCTGAGACGGACTCATGTTTACCACTGTGTTTCAACACTTTTTCTTTGGACAACATTCAATAAATGTTTGGGAACTGAGCACACAAATTGTTGAAACTTTCTCTTTTTCCCCCATTCTTGCTTGATGTACAGCTTCATCTGTTTGACAATCCGGGGTCTCCGTTGTCATATTTTACGCTTCTTAATGCGCCGCACGTTTTCAATGGGAGACGGGTCTGGACTGCAGGCGGGCCAGTCGAGTACTCGCACTCTTTTAATACGAAGCCACGCTGTTGGCACCTGCACAAATGTGGTTTGGCATGATGTCTGTGCTCATCCCAGTACAGAATATTCCAAATATACCACTACAACAAGACACACAACCAAGGTCAAAAAATATTTTTAAGTAGATTTTCCCCTTGAAACTAGCATCAGACAGCTTTCTGTGCCTTTGACCACTCGAATACAAAACCGTTCTACTGTAAATAAGCAAAACTGGGCCTGGAACCACAGTCAAAACCAAAACAATACTAAATACAACCCCCGCCCCCCTTCAACCCCAACCTACACCCCCTTTTTTTTTTGTTAGCGGCACTCTTGTTGCAATTTTTCCAGAGGATAAATATTGGAGTAGTGAGTGTTCCTGTTCTGGAGCTACCTTGCTGGGCTCAGTTTAGCTTGAATTGAGAAAAGACATTTGGCTCGTTGGGTCAAGCACCGATTTCCCTCCCAGAAGCAATGAACACACGCAAGTCAAGTCAGGATCTCAGTCAATTAGCCAATGAATTAATCAGTCATTTCTTTGAAGCAAATATGGATGTACAGTATTAGAAAGCTCCTGCCGGAGTGGTCCAAGGCATTTTGGTCGTGTTCTCCAAATCTGTCTGCCATGTACGGAGGTGTCCATGAAAGGCGGTAAGCGTACAGAGTAGTAGTAGTGCGCAGACTCCTTCGACAACTGTGTGGAGGGCGGAAGAGGTCAAACGGGGAAAGGAGGAGATCGAGGGAAGGAGGCAGCGTGTCTGAGTGGGAAGGAGGAAAAGGATGTCGCATGCTCTACCAATACCCCTCCCCTCGACTTCCCTCCCCTCCTTTTCCTCCCCAAAACAAAAACAAAGCGTACAGTTCCTGCTCTGGCACATGACCAACAGACTCCATCTGCTTTTCCCGGAATAAATCCCCGTCTTCCTTTTTCCTGAAGCTCCTATTCAGCTATTGGCCTACAATCCATTTGCAAGAGCTCTCGGCTCCAGATTATCCACTTAAATTGTTATTCTAAAAGACAAAATAAGTCAATTGGGTGAATTAAAACAATGCAGATACATGTCAACAAAGCTAAGTGAGCCACACAATCAGCGCTAAATAGTCAGAGCCTCCATGTGCTACGATCGCCATTTAAAAGATGATGGGCCTTACTCACCAAAAGTGCTTGAGGAAAAAAAAAAAAAAAAAGGCCCCCCGGCAAGGTTTTCATTGACGCAATTGCGGGACCAAGCAGATTGGTGCTCAGAGCGGGCTGGGTGTGCAGAGGAAGCCGGCGTCACTAGATTGGGAAGCGTTTGCCAGCTTCACACCAACGTGCTTCATCTGAGAGGCGAGCTTTGATTTGACACAAAACGCAGATTATGTGGGCGGTCTTCATTTTAAAACAGGGGTGTCCATCCTTTTTCGGTGGAGGCCCGCATGAAGAAAATAATTTGTCAGCTTTTTGATACCCGCTAATGTCAGTCAAGAGAGCAATTTCGATATATGGCGTTTGTACTGACTAGTTCATTTCATCGGCTTTCTGTTAAAGGTGTTGAGGAAAATAGTCGAGGATTTTTCCAAGTTTTTGTGGTGGCCGACAGCCGTCTATCTCACAGAGTAGATCCAGCTCTGCACTTGACAGCAGCCAAATCCCATCAAACAGTTTCTTGAGGCTCATTCATGTGATGCCTTCATCAATCAGCACAAAATGCAAGAAACAATGTTTGCCTTGAAAATTGAATTATCTTGATTCACCCGTGTTCTGAAAATCAGTGGCGTTTTTCTTTTAATCATTTATTTGTATCTTCAAGTATAGCTATGCCTCATTCTGCCCACCTCACCTTTTTTGACTAATCTCGCGACCCATGTTAAATGTCATTTTTTGTTTGTTTTTTTTTTTAGTCATGTCGTGGGACGCTGAAAAATGGATGACGGCCCACAAATGGGCCCAGTGGGCGACTGGTTAGCTCATCGGCCTCACAGCGCAGAGATGCAGGGTTCCATTCCGGCTCTGGCCTTCCTCTGTGGAATTTGCATGTTCTCCCCGTGCCTGAGTGGGTTTTCTCCGGGTACTCCGGTTTCCTCCCACATTCCAAAAACATGCGTGGCAGGTTAGTGGAACACTCTAAATTGTCCCTAGGTGTGAGTGTGAGCGTGGATGGTTTTCAGTCTCTGTGTGCCCTGCGATTGGCTGGCAACCGGTTCAGGGTGTAGCCCGCCCTCTGCCCGAAGTCAGCTGGGATAGGCTGCAGCACGCCCCGCGACCCTTGTGAGGATAAGCGGATCAGAAAATTGGTGGGTGGATGGATGGTAGTCCACAAATGGCCCCCGGGCTGTATTTTGGGCACCACCGATTCAAAGAATTTAAAATCAGCATTTTTTTTTTTTTTAAACATTAGTTTTAAGCCAGTTTTAACATGACCAATGCGTATTTGATGTTGCGTTCCTGCAACTAAATCCTGCTTTGCAATCATTGTTATTATTTTTTGGGGGGTCAAATGTCAAGAGTTTCATTGTCCCACCTCGTTAATGAACTTGATGCACTCCAGAAACATGTAGTCTTGCTGATGTTCGTTGACCACCCTCTCATCAACGAAGTGCCGAGGTTCGAGGGTTGGGTGATCTATGGGAGACAGTGCTGCAATTGTATATCTTGGCCATCAGGTGTCACTAGTTAACTTGTCATGCTCTCATTTCAACGCGCTCACTCTGGTGGAGGTCAGGCGGGAGAGCAACAATGCACTCAAGAAAGCACAAGCATTACTCCACCATGCATCTAATGGTCCAGATCCAGAAATTCTGTTTGAAGACGTTCGCTATTCCAAATAGTCAACAAGCACTTGTTGGTATGTTCATTAGATAAACAAATAAACAAACCATTGTTTGTTGATGCTGGGAAAATTATATATGAACATTTTTTTTTGTAAATTCTTATTTGAAAATCTTCGTACCAACAAACTGTGAGCTACCCCATATGAAAGGTAGGAACTGGAAGTCATCAAGGCCCCAGACACCTTGGCTTCCAGCTGGTTCCATTCTGTAGGTCCTCTGAAGTTTCCGCATCACTGAGAGATACCTAAAAAAAAGTATTTAAACTGGTCATGATTTGATGTAACTCAACTCAAGTGTATTTCTAGAGCACAACCACCACTGTATACAAAGTGCTGTACATGGGGCAAAAATAATTACTGCAACAACAAACAATAAAATAATAAATTGAGAACGAAGACCCTAGAAAGCACAAAAACGGTCAAACTAAAAATCAAGTCTGAGTCATGCTGAGTTAAAAGCCAAAGAACAGAAATGAGTTTTGAGACAGGTTAGAAAGATAGGCGAGTGAGCTTGCAGAACGTTCAGTAGGAGAGGCTTGACTGTAGCCAGCTGCCTCACATGAAAGACGCCAGATTTAACAGCAGCACCAATTTAAAGTGATAAGTGATGGACTGGGAGATGTGAAAGGCAGTAACAAAAACCTGTGGAATGCCATGTTTTGAAGAAATGGATTTGGTTTATTGTGTTAAATGGGAAGAACAAACCCAATAACGCCGAGTCCACAGTAGCAACTACTTACTTGTTAAAAACTTTGAAAACAATAGCGAGCTGATCATCCGCTTTAAGAGCCCCAACCTTACAGAGGCAGCAAAGGAATGTAGCAAACGCAGCTTCATGACCTGAAAGGAAAAAACATGACATGTGAAATGTGCAGTTTCACTCTGTGAGACAAATGGGAAATGGGGCGCTTAAAGAACTTATAATGCAGGGATGATCATTATTTTTTTCAATAAATTCTAATAGTCAGTAATTACCAACGCAGTATGTCACTTGTTTATTTATGTACAATAAATTTGTTTAATGGCCGGTTCACATATGAAGGCGCTTGTATGGAACCCCCTTGGTGAACAATGCAAAATCAGTTTAACCAACAACATTGGAAAGTTGAATTCAATTTGTTCACAGCTTGAGTGTTTTTTGTTGTTGTTTTTTTTTTAATAATGTGCCTCCAACTATTCAGGCTTTCTACACATGAACTCCCCCACTGACTGGTATTTTGTCGGGAGGAATCTATCCTGTTACTTGCCTTTCCATTTTGTTCTTTCTGAAAGACCCAAAAGTGCCACAAGATGGCACTAAAGATTTTTCTGAAAGAAAATTGGTACTTTGGCGTCATCTTGTGGCCAAGGAAATATGTTCACGTGAACAGAGGAGCTTCATTCGGACATGCCAAAGGCCTTTCTAATAGAAAAGGAGTGCAATGGCACTATCTTGTGGCATCTGTAGAGAATTAGGAAGCTTTCTAAGAGGGGTCTGGGTGTTTTTTCACTATTTCCAGCAGGACCGTATCCCCAGCGAGCACTGAGGGATTTCCTGTATTCTGTTTCAGAGTCAACCAGGTTACATATACAACTGTTAACTGTAGAGGGGCACTTGACCTTTGGCGAGCCAACGGTGTAACGTCATGCATAAAGCATGACATTATACGACCTGTAGTCACATTCGAGCATAGTTTCTGCAAATCAGTGCTTTTTGTTTTTGCACAATCAAAAAAAAACAAAAAAACAAAACAATAATAAGACCTGTTCCGTAGTCTATGCGGGTAGAGTTCCCCACAGACTCTTTCAGGTAGACGGCTATCTCTGGAGCTGCGGCTTGCTTGTCAGCGGGTAGCACAGCTGACACCAAGACTTCTGCTTCCTGCCAACAACAACATTGCTCCGTATAACAAGCCGCGCAATGTGGGGGAGTGTTTTGTGTGTGTGTGCTGACTAACCTTGTCTAATTGAGCAAACCAGGTTCTGAAGGCTTTATTACCAAAACGGGATGGCTGGTCAACAGGAGGGGTCTCATTTATCCATCGTTCCAGAGTCCCCAAAAGATCTAGTAACTTCTCCACCGTCTGTCATACAAAAGTACAACAATAGGAATCAGACACGAGACCACCAATCAACACCACCACCACTTCTTTGTTACTCATTCATTTTGGATGTTAGTCTTGTAAAACATGAAGAATGCATTCAATCCAGAATCCTCGAAACAGAATATGCTATGAGACATCAGGAAACCATTTCACTCGTTTAAAAAAAAAAAACAGCATACCTCAGACACTTTATAATTACAGGTTAGCTTCTTTCCCTTCACACTTTCATTAAGAGACAGAATGAATCCCATGTAGTCAGCGTAAGCCTGTAATAAGGATAAAAACTTGCAGTGAATACGCAGTCAGGCAAATGTCTGCAACGGATTACAATCGTTCACGCTGACCATCTAAGCAAGCATTTTCAATGTGTTTCTCCGGATCACCGATTGAGAGGTTTAAGTCAGTTTTCTGTTTGTGATTGTATTGACTTCTTTTATTTTCTACTTCTACGTATACCTAGTTCTTTTATGTATACATTGGACTGTTATTGTTATACGAATTGTGCTGGGACAGATCACCCTGGAAAAGAGAGCTCGGTCTCAACGGGTTGTCATTTTCTCGCTGACGAAAGGTTTTGATTAATTGAATTATATCAAGAAAATGACCTGCATCGGTTGTGAGAACGTGCACTTGGCTTGTGAAATGTTTGTAAAAGGCACAGGTGAATAATTCCAAGCTCTACCGTTATGCATTTGGACGTGCCGATTCGACTGACAGGACATTCATTCACCTGAGACCGCTTCCACTTGCCCATGTCGGGCACCATGCTAATTTCTTTCTTGGGTACCATGAAGGGCGTTGTGACCTCAAGTGGTTCATTCTCAGAAATGGCTCCTACAAAAGATGAAGTCACATGGAAATGTGCAGTAATTTAATGTTGTCTGCTAGCACAATAACATGAGCACAATATATATTTTAAAAAAAGCATCTACTGTGAATATCCTCAATATTGGTGCTAGTTCTTTTATGCATAGCGGTTCAGATGATGGATGGATGGATGGATGGATGTGGGACAAGGATCCATGATGATGATCACAATTTCGATTGCGGCAAGTACATCAGCCTCACTGAGCTTCAGGGTTTGAAATCAGCACTGACATTCCTATGCTGAGAATGCATGTTCTCCCTGCGTGAGTTAACAATGATTGTTTTTCAGACTCTCAAAAGCACGCATCGCAGCATAATTAAAGACTCTTATTTATGATTAAAAGTATTGAACTGTATAAATACAATTCAAAGGTGATTACTAAGTAAAGCTGACAGGCTCAGGGTTTATGGCAGATTGTAGCTAGTAACGAAACGAAAAAAAATCTACGTTTGGTATTAATGACTGATATAAACAGCGTTTCTTTAAACGTGCATAACGAGGGAAATAAAGCTTTTTTGTGGACTCCCTAAGACTTGTGGTTGTGATAATTATACAATGACTAGACGGTTACATGTTGATGTGCAATGTGAACGTGCGGCATACATTCAGATCTTCCTAAATGTTCGAGATTCATGAGCAGAAGCAAAACAAAGTTCATAGATGCTGACAACAAACATCCAACTGAGTTTTACCGGACTGCTGGTCTGATTCCGCCATTTTGAAGCTGTCAGTCTTCTTCGTGGATTTCAGAGGGAGAAAATACTGGAACTATGTCTCACTACCGCCATCGTTGTTGGATAAGTATACAAAAACATTTCGAAAATGCCGTTTTTATATAAGTGCCGTGCATACATTTGTACATACACATACTGATGCTGATTTTCCATTTATTGTCGTGTTATTCAAAAAATTATAAACTCATGAAATAAGTAACAGTTGTACTGTACTTGCTTCCCCGACCGATGCATGCCGGAAGTGCTTGGAAAGTGCAATTTCCATCTTTTGGACTTGGATCCTTTTTTTTTTTTTTTTTAATGATTTTTTTTGCCTGAATTCTCAGTGGTCATAATATCTGCATGAAACACATTTGCGACTTCCTAGTCGTATTCTGCATGTTCTCGGCACCCGCACTGTGCGGCTGCGGTGGCGTGTTTAAGTTTGCCGTCTATTGCTGCGTCCAACGTAAAGATAATCACACTTGACTAAATCAAATCAAATCTTCTTGATGGACTTTGGGCACTGACTTTTGATGATTTGCTCAGTGGGCGTTTCCAAGATTCAGAATGTGGGGCATTTGCAGCAGAATGGTAAGAAATTGACCTTGATAGTTGAGCCCTATCACGTTGTACATTTTTCAATAACCGGTTGATCGTTTGTGTCATGAACAACATAATGTCTGACATTCGACTGATGTGTTTGGTCTCAGTTGGTGGCAGTTCACAGCAACATTGCGCAGACTCGCTGTTAGTACGTTGGCTAGCACGCACGCTAACTGGGTAAAAGGTTATTTGTGGTTTTCTTTGTTTGCAATTTTAAACTTCAGATAGCTAGCATACAAATTGAGACAATAAATGGCAACGCTTTTCTCGTGTTTTGCGGCCTCTTAGGAGCGTTTTGTGTGGACTATGTCGGCGAGATATACAAACACAAGATTTAAAACGTTATCAAACGGAACCGAATACACCAAGGAGTGTGAAATCTGTGTTACATCATTAAAAGTAACAGAAGCTTGTTTCCTCATTCGGTCTGGCGGTACAACGTTGTTTGTTTTCCGGAACAGTCGGTGCTTGTAGTTCAGTCCTTAAGAGGCAATTGTCAAAACAGTTTGAAGAGGTTAATATTTATGTCAAACCAAGGGGACAAAACGTTGCGTTCTTTTTATTTGTGTAATACGGTAATACGTCTTTTCGTCACCGTTCTTTGATTTTAAGTGCAGCTTTTGGCCTCTATAGGTGAAAATAATACAGTAAAGTACTGTACTTCAAAGAAATCAGATTTACCCAAAAGCAATCATTGCACTTGTCGTTATTAACTTGCAAAATTAGTAATAAAACATTATGGGCGTATCTGTGGTGCCCCATTATATGTTGACCGTACTAAAAAATATATGTCAAATAAGGCATTTTAGATCTTTGTTTATTCGACTATTTGGATGGGGAAAGGTGAGTTTTGCAGTGTAATACGTTCAGATTTTTTTCAATCATTCGAACCAGCTGATGTTTGGCAAGAAGACACAACCAATACTGAGATACCACCCCCCAGGCAGTCACAGGGCAAATCCAGACAGGCATCCATTCACACTCATATTCACACTGATGGGTAATTTGGTGTAAAGAGGGAAGAAACCATCGTACCCAAAGGAATTGAAGTGGATCCACCAAAACTGCCATGACGTATCAGAATTTAAATGTTAAATGGTCGTCTTTCATCTTCCAGGTCAAGGCGGGCGTTGCGAAACCCGGTGGCTTGGTCAAACCTTGCCACTTGGTGAAGCCAGTTTCAGCAACCCGGATCACTGGGAGATACTTGACCCACCAGAAGGGGTTGCCCACTTTGCCTGTTCCTCCTCTGCATCAGACCTTTGAGCGCTACATCACAGCTCTGGAGCCCATCGTGGAGGTGGACGAGTTGATGCACACAAAGGAACTTGTGAATGACTTTCAGAAACCTGGAGGTGTTGGTGAAAAACTGCAGAGAGGCCTGGAGAGGAGAGCGCAAAATGCAGAGAATTGGGTGAGCTTGTGCAAAATAAATAAATAGAAAATCGATCAGCTTTTGGACAGTACTTGTTACCATAACATTGATTTTGTCCCATTAGTTGTACAAAATTATTGAGATAGTGAATGAATTTTTAGAATGGGATATACCTGGTGCATAGAATTTCAGGTGGTTCACTGTGTCTTTGTAGTTGTCAGAATGGTGGGTGCAGGTCGCTTACCTTGACTACCGTTTGCCGGTGGTGATCCATTCGAGTCCCGGCTTGGTTTTACCTCGAATGAACTTCAGTGATAAGCAGGGACAAATCAGGTGATCACACTGTGCTTCAAGCATTGAAAGAGACTCATTCTATCCGTTGTATTGTGAGAGAACTACGGTAATTGGCTCGTGTCCGCTTAGTCTATTCACATCGCTATGTTATGAAGTATTGTTGTCACAAGAGCCGCAAATCTTTTCTCCACACCCCGATGGCAAGTGGCCACTGACTAGTCGAATAAAAGTCGAGATCTACACTATAATTTACCTTGTTCTTCACTTTCGGTCGACAGGTTTGCTGCCAAACTGATTGCAGGTGTTTTGGAATTCAAGACAATGATTGACAAGTAAGCACATATGTTGAAGTATCTTTTGTTTTAAGACCTACCACATTATTGTAGAATAGAATCAATTGTAGAATACACTGCTTATTAAGGCGCATTGGTTTCATAGCACGACCACAGTCAGGGTTTCGGTTCGGTCACTTCAGCAAAACAGTCAAAAATACATTGAAAATGTTGACATGATTTCTATGCTAAAATATGACGTGCCCTTTGTCTTAATTTGTTCTTTACGATAAAATACGACAAATCTTTATTTCTATAGCGCTTTCACAAGAGCTGCGGTTGTCACAAAGCGCTCTATGAAACATTCAACATAAAATAATTAATACGGCAGTACACATAACTTGAATACCCAGATGACTGCTGTGTCCCCGGTGGAATCAACATGAGCTGTTGTACTACTGCAGCGAGACCATACCGGTGGAGTACCTGGGAGGGAAGCCACTGTGTATGAATCAGTACTATGAAGTGCTCTCGTCCTGCCGTATCCCTGGTCTGAAGAGGGATGCTGTGGTGAACCATGCAAAAAGCTCCAGGCCCCCGAAACATATCACCGTTGTCCACAATTTTCAGGTGAGGAGCACAAATATGATTCACTGTCATCTGACTTTGGTCTGCCTGACAGAATGGGCTCTTGACACATATTGGTGACGCTGGAACGTTTGACACACCACCAAAATGATATCCTGCTAAACACATGAAGCCAGCTGATTTTTTTTTTTTTTTTTACAATGTTTGGAAAATGCGTCAGTTTTAGTCAAAGCTAAAATAAAAAAACATGATTCATTTGAATATTTGTTTCTGTTCCAATTAAGTCTGTCAGTGGCCGAATCATGACGACTTCAAATTCAACTGCACTCATAAACTAACCACCCGAGGGTGCTGCAACTGCATAAATGAAAGACAATTTGGCCCTTTGAACAGAGGTGCTGATTTTAATATAGTGATACGATGACGATATGGCGGCAATTTTAATAGAGCGATATTTTGCCGTGACCTTAATAACAAGGTCTTTTCTTTGTCTCATTTGGAATTTAGTTCTTCATGCTGGACGTTTACAACCGTGATGGAACACCGCTGACGACCGAACAGCTCTGTGTTCAGCTGGAGCGGATCTGCGACGCCTCCCTAACGCCCAGCGCGGAGCCTGTGGGCATCCTCACCACCCAACACCGTGACACCTGGGGCAAGACTTACGCTGACCTCATCAAGGGTAAATTGTCAAAACGTGCGGCCTTTTTGTCGGTACATTCTGCTTACTCGAGCGGTCTTAACTGTTCAATACCAATCGCGAGAAATGAACATAAAATGACTCGAGTCAACGTGATCATGTCAAGTCTTCCACCTGGATTCCTTTTGACATCATAATGTATTTGTTCATTTAGATCGGACCAACAAAGAGTCGGTGCTGGCTATTCAAAGGAGTATATTCACGCTGTGTTTGGATGGGCCGATGCCTCAAGTGCCAGAGGACGCTTATCGCAGCTGCGCGGCAGTGCAGATGTTGCACGGAGGCGGCAGTTTGTGGAACAGCGGCAACCGCTGGTTTGACAAAACACTGCAGGTGACACGCGACTCTCAAGCTGGGCCTCCAGTTGACAAAAGCTTCCTGAATGGAAGTGTGTTTAGCATCATGAAATGATGTTTGTTGTCAAGAAGACAATTCTTTGTTTCAGTTCATTGTCGGGGAAGACGGGACATGCGGGGCCAACTATGAGCATGCCCCAGCAGAGGGCCCACCCATTGTAGCTCTGATTGACCATGTGGTGGAATACACGTAAGTAGTTGTCTTATCATGACATCGGCACGGTAAATCTTGAAATAACTGTGCATTTCCTGCTGCTCATTCAGTTTTGGGCTTGAGCTACGAAAGGTTTGCGTGTACAAAACAGGCACAAACTTGTTTCCTCGATCATGACATCGGCACGGTAAATCTTGAAATAGCTGTGCATTTCCTGCTGCTCACTCAGTTTTGGGCTTGAGCTACGAAAGGGTTGCGTGTACAAAACAGGCACAAACTTGTTTCCTCGGGCAAAGATGTGAAAGCAGGTCTATCAAGTGCGCACATTTCCCGTGCAGTTGATTGTGTACATTGTTGAAGGACCAAATAGATGAATTTAGCACATCGGATGTGATTTATTGAACTTGAGCCAAATTGTGAGGGCTGATTTTGCTTTTAAGCAGCCAAAAATTCAGCAAGTGTGATTTTAGAGCCGATTAGCAGCTAGCCACAAAGTCACCTTTGATAATCAACTGGGCATTTCCTTGCGTCTGGGTCATTGCCAACATACTGTGACAATAAATTAGTACTGGGCATTTCCTTGTGTCTGGGTCATTGCCAACATACTGTGGCAATAAATTAGTGCTGGCTTCTCCAAAATTTTAAACGCAGGATTACGCAGGATGGACAAACTCCTATTTCCATGCTTTTGGGGCAAGTAAACTCAAAGAAAACGTCTTTTATGGAATGACCTGTTGCGTCTGGGTCATTGCCAACATACTGTGACAATAAATTAGTGCTGGCTTCTCTAAAATTTTAAACGCAGGATTACGCAGGATGGACAGGAAACTCCTATTTCCATGCTTTTGGGGCAAGTAAACTCAAAGAAAACGTCTTTTATGGAATGACCTGTTGCTGAACGTTCGGCAAGCCCCCTCGCTGCCCATCCTTCAAACACTTGTTGAAACAAAATTTTATTCTTTGGTTTTGGACTCAGCATGAGACTTAATTTTAATATGACTGTTTTTGTGCTTTCTATTGTCTTTGTTATTAATTTGTTTGTCATATGAATTCTTTTTGCTCCATGTACAACACGTTTAATACAGCGCTGGTTGTTTTAAAGTGCTCTAGAAATACTCTTTTGAGTTGAGAGCTGAGGATGACCGTACTCTGCATATTATTCAAATGTCATTTGGACGCTGACGGCGCTCTCCCAGATTTTCCCTGGTGAAAATCATCAGAACTGCCGGAAGCACAAAACCCTCTTTCAAATTCTACCGACCCTTCCACTTGGACACCAATTGCCAACAACGTATGCCATCCGTTCAAGTGATTGAACACACAATTTATTGCCCGCTTTTGGGGGATCTCAGTAGAAAATTGCAATCCCGCTTTTTCGGATCCCAGTCGAAGATTGCAATGCTGATAGACAATTTGTTAGAGTGAACGCGTAAACTTGGAGCCCGCTATCTGAGATGGTAGTGAATCGGGCCCTATGATTTGTATCCCGTGTGAAAACAGGAGGAAGCCAGAGATGGTTCACTCTCCCACTGTGCCTTTGGCTACGCCCCAAAAGCTCCACTTCAACATCACCCCTGAGATCAAGAAGGATATCGAAGAGGCCAAACAGAAAATGAATGAGTGAGCACCGCCTTTTCCACTTTATGATCAATCATGAAGTCACTTAAGTAATCAACTCGCATTGCTTTCCCCGCAGACTGGCTAATGACCTGGATATGAGGGTTATTGTGTTCTCCCACTTTGGAAAAAACATTGCAAAAGCCCACAAAATGAGCCCCGACGCATTCATACAGGTGGCATTACAACTGGCTTACTACAGGTGAGCTGCGTGAAAACCTCGACCGCTGGTATTTGAAGCCGTTGAGTCACAGGTATTTCTCTCCAAGAGGGTGTTTTTTTTCCGGGGGGTTGTATCATTTCTCTGTGCCTTCCCAAAAATGCATATTGTTTTCTTTTGGCAATTGCTTTGTTTCCCCCAGATTATTTTGTTGCCTTGTAGCCCTTAAAATATTAAAAAAAAAAAATACCTTTTTTTTTTTTTAACCCGATCTTTTCTCCCCCCAATTCCGATCACGTGATTGGGCCCAGTTTCCGACGATGCGATCAGGATCAAGACATCCTTCTTTGGCCAACGAAGCAATAATCCAAAACTCGCCGTATGGCTGATGATGACTGAAGTCACATCATATCATATATTGTATGTTTTCATTGACCGCTGCTTACATCTTTTTTTTTCTCTGCAGAATGTATCAGCATTGTTGCGCGACCTATGAAAGCGCCTCCCTGCGTATGTTTCGACTTGGTCGCACCGATACGATCAGATCAGCCTCGAGTGCCTCTGCTGCTTTTGTGAAGTCCTTCGATGATCCAAACAAGCAGGTGCGGCGACCTTTACTTTGAAACCTGATGTTCCGAGCACTCCTCCGGGAGCCGACACTTGATTCGGGCGGAGGAGTTTGTGTGGCCAAGTGTCGCGAAGAGCCAAATTGTCATGGGCTTTATGCCCCTCGTAGGGTCACCCAGCGGGTAAAAGAAGTCTTCGGTGAGTGACCAGAGATGACTCAAATGCCCGCTTATGAAAATGAAGAACGT
Organism: Hippocampus comes; assembly: GCF_001891065.2. Taxonomy (NCBI): domain Eukaryota; kingdom Metazoa; phylum Chordata; class Actinopteri; order Syngnathiformes; family Syngnathidae; genus Hippocampus; species Hippocampus comes. The sequence continues at coordinate 578,462 of NW_017805994.1, forward strand.
CCACAGCTCACCTGTTGTCCGGGTTTGGTCATGTGTCATGCGCGAGCTGAGGCCTTTGACAATGTGATGTCATTTTCAGTCAACAGCAAGTGGTGGCACAAAGCAAAATGGCTGCCCCACTGAGATTTTTCTCCTTAATGCAATCTTACTGTATTTTTCTGACGATAAATCGCACTCATACTCAGCTGCAACTTAAAATGAGGACAGGAACTGGCATCCAAAATTTTCATTCCTTCATCACATTGACTTTTAGAGTGGATTTTCTGTATTTTACAATGGATTGTATCTATCTATTTTTCCCACCCACATCTGCCCCTCCTAGTCTGAGTTGGCTGTGTTGGGTTCTTGGATTGCCTGGGTTTTCCTTTTCCAAATCCTTTTTCTTTTTTTGTTTTTTGGGGTAGTCTATGAGCATGGCACTCCTCCTCGTGTCGTCAAAGCACTTTAACAACACTTGTTTTAAAGGTACCAAACAAAGGGTCTGTGTGCAAAATTGAATGACGTATTGAGGCGTCCTCTTGTTGAACAGTGATGTACTTACTGTCTGTCATCTTTCTCGTTGCTGCAGAACACTGAGAAGGTGGACCTCTTGGAGAAAGCTGTCGTAGCACACAGGTCATATACAAACCTGGTGAGTGATTTGGTTGCCTTCTCGGTTCCCGTTGAAAAGGATTTGTTTGCCGCATTTATGAATTAGTTATGGTTGTTGAATTGGCACGCAATGTTGCTGCAATACAGAATTTGTTATTTGAATGGACCGCTTACATCAGGCGCGCCCAAGCTATTTTGATCGAAAATCTCCTTGGCTTACGTCATCTCAAATGTGAAATCCATGAAGGAGAGGTGCTGCCCTAACTTTGTGTCTGGAGCAAAATCAGTGGTATTCGCAACGATGCCCCAGAAAGTACCCCATGAATGGCTTGTGTCATCATGCCCGAGCTTGTTCAATTGCCTAATGTGCCGGGGATATACTGTACTTTGCAGTGGTAGTAGCATTACTCAGCACTAATTTTTGAGGAATGGCAAGTTCTCGTATTGTATGTTCGCATCTATGAGAAATTGACATGGACAACGCAACTTTGTCTGCCTTGTCAGGCAATCAGCGGTCAAGCTATTGACCGACATCTACTTGGGCTGAAGATGCAGGCTGCTGAAGAAAAGATCTCAATTCCCGATGTCTTCAAAGATCCCTCCTATGCCAAAGCCTTACACTACCGTTTATCTACAAGTCAGGTATACTTCGTTAGGTTGTATTGTCTTGAATTATGAAAAGGAAAGATGATCATTTACAGCACAGGTGTCTGAACTTTTTGTTTTCTTTTGAGGGCCGCATAGAGAAAAAAGACACCCCTGATATAAAGTATTGTGTTGGATCGGTTTCATTGGACAAGAACACAAATAGGTGGATTTGTGGCTAGCGAAGCGCCTATAGGAGGGGTGTCCTGCGCTTTTCATATGTGGGCTTCAAAAACCCTTGGTTCTTTTTTTCCCAAAAGGTGCCGTCCAAGACTGACTGCGTCATGTGTTTTGGCCCCGTTGTACCGAACGGATATGGCGTCTGCTACAATCCCATGAACGACCACATCAACTTTGCCGTATCGTCTTTCAATGGGTGTCAAGAAACAAACGCGGCCGATTTGGCTCAAGCTATGGAGAGCGCACTCGTCGACATGAGGACACTGCTGGAACAAACTCCCAGAGCCAAACTGTGATGCTTGCTCTCGATCGCGAATCAGGTTTAGTGAGCGCTGGGGAACAAAAAACTTGAAGGAAGCGGTCTCGTTTCACAGGTGATAAAAGTACACACTTTTTTCGAGATGATTTAAAAAATTTTTTTGACATATCATGAATCTTGTCCAGCTCGTTCACACGAGTCCAATGATTGCTACTGTAAAAAAAAAAAATCATAATTGAACACAACTAAGTAATTTACTTGCAGTCTGTCTTTGAACACAAGTTTGAAGCACAGTCAACCATAAAAGTCAAATTAGTGATGTTTATAATGCCTGAAAATATCGCATGACACAGAAACGCCTCTACTCTCTGCAAGACGTACCTTTGCGCTGCAGATAAATTATGGGCTAGCGGTCAAATATTTATTTTGTTTTTTCCCCTTATCCCGACTTGAAAAGATTTTATTGTCCTACTTGCCAGTTTTAAAAGACTCACTTATGCCTTGACTGAAGTTGTCACTTGACACGGTCCGCATGGATATATACTTTGAATGGCCAGTTATTTATTTTTTTTTTTTGTGACACGGCAGGATGTATTTTTGTGTGTTTAATGAAATTGTGTAAACGACACATGTCATATGATCAAGAGTTGACCATTACTGTATGAGCATTTGCAACATTTTATTGTAAAGGAACGTGCTCAGATGTGTTAGTCGTGCAGATAACAGTGCCCTCCAAAAGTATTGGAACAGCAAGGTCAATTCTTTGGCTTTTGTGAAGACATTGGGTTTCGGATGAAATGAACATCAGACAAAAGTTCCGAGTTCAGGCTTTTAGTTCATGTTATTGACTGAGGAATTAAAGGACTCAGGAGAGAGCACCTTTTTCGGGGCTCTTAACAGCGAACCGCCGCCAGGCTTCCCCTTTCTGTCACCCCCTATTGGTCATTGTTTTGCCTTTGTTCCTCTGTTGTCACTGGGCAACTCAATTTCTTTTTTTTTTGTTTGTGAACATACTTGGCCAATAATTTTGATTCTTTTCTTTGAATGCGCTTTTCAAGTTTGCAATTGTGTTTTGTTATTGTGCAAGTCAAGAATTAAAAAAGTGAAAAACTTGAACTGGTGCGACCAACGTTTAAGCCGTAACCGCATGGAAACGCGGCCTCCTGTTCTTGGAGGTCGGATGCAAACAATGAGAGGAAGGAAACTTGGACCGACAGGCTGTACTTCACAGAAAGTGAAACACCCTTGAGAAGATTAAACAATAGCCATCCGTTTTATGGACTGATTAAAAAGAAAAAAAATCACATCATGGTCACAGGTGCTTTGGGAAATATCCAAAGAAAGCCCACGCAACGTGTAAAGTACAACAGGAAGGCCGGTGTCGAGATCAGAATCTCAAACTCTGAATGAGTCAGATTCGCAAACCACAACTTCAAAGGTAGTGCCTTCAAAATAATGAGAGGAATATCACCGGTGAGGTCCTGAGAGAAATCTATGTGGAGGTGGTGGGGGCTGCGTGTTCAGGAGAAGCAAAACAATTGCAATTTCTTTCCATCCATAGCGAGATTCAAACCATCACATGATACGCCGCTTGTCTCAACTACTGATTGGAAGAGACTCATATTCCACCAACTGTTTTTCGACTAATAGGGCTGCATAGAACTTATTGTTGTAAAGAATTGGGGCGGGAGGGGGTTGATTTCCCCTTTCAGTATTCAGTGCCTTGCTCGGAGGGACCACGACAGTATGTGTAGAAGAAAACTATCATCTCCCCAACCACAATTTACTCCTACCCCAAATCCCTTTAACTCCTCCCGTAGAAAACATTTTTTTTCCCTCCCTGAGGCCCACCCCACTGCAAACAGAGTTCGTCATTTCCGAGCATTGAGAGTTCATGTCTTTATCTGACCACTATGACTAATGGTTACGAGAAAGTAGCCTCTCCATTTCCTGCATTCCTATCCCCATGGATTTCACAATCATTAGAAGGTTAGCGAGCAAATGGACTCCAGCGTGTCTACCACAGGCTGGGTTTGGTCCGAGCGGTGCTACAGGGACAAACTGGATTCAGAAAATATATATACAGTATATTTTTTGCCCTTATGATTTGTTCTCATTCTTCTGGAACCGTTTTCTCAGGTGAGACCATTTGATTTACTTCAGTAATATATCATCTTTAATGATAATGAGTGACACTAAACGAAAATGAATTTCCACAGCTAAGCAGCTTCGGGAAAAGACAAATAATTGCACTGACTCCGTGGAGATGGACTGAAACGTTCTCCTTCACGGATCTTGGCCACATAGTCTCAGCATCATGATCGCATGGCTGTTACTTGTCTCACTGTTCTGCAGCAGCGCGCAAGATGGATATTTAAAAGACCCTGGTGAGTATCCCAAACTTGTCTATTCGATGAGAAACCACGACATGCTTTTAACAGGCTCTGTTGCCGTTTACTCCAAACGAGAGAATTTTCACATCGGCGTCACTAAAGACCTCTTTGGTTGTCACAAATGTTCACTCACACAGCCGCTCTTGTTCCCACCTTGTGCTTGTATTTCACATTTTATCGTGGCAGTTTCCACATCAAAACAAATGTTGTAAAGCGTAAATACAAAGAAATGTAAAGTTAATTTTTTTGACTGGCAGTACAAATATCAGCGACTCTCCCAACGAGGCGGCGGGGTCGAGAAACATGACCTATTTTCATACACGGAAACATTCTGGACACCACTCGTTACATTGCCCTGGAATTTGAATGGATGGCTCGCCGAATTGGGGGACTCTCTGTCATGATCATATGTTGATATTCCATTAGGTGTTTTTCCCTGCGGACCGCAGAATATAACCGTTAGCACTTCAGACCAGGTCATCCTGTTAACATGGGAGGATGACCCGTCATGTATGTCATTGCGCGATGCGCTGACGTATGAGCTGGAGGCGCTCATAGCTGACGAGCCGACACATTATGTAAGTTTGCCATCATCGTATCTGGGAGGCTACAGAGAAGTCGAAACGTGAACATTTTTGTCCTTGCGGTTCCCCGTTTATTTAGGAGGAAGTGGCTGTGAGGTCGGACGAGATGGGATCTCGTCATTCCTGGAGCTGGTCACCCCATTTAGCGCTGGAGTGTGCTCCCATCACACTGAAGCTGAGGTCTCGATCCCAAGGCCGGACAAGTCCGTGGCAACTGGAGCGGATCGTTCCCGGTTCGTAATGCTTCCGCTTCTCATGATCACAGGGTGGCGGCGTCACACATTGGTTGACGTCGGATGTTCACGGCGTTTCTTGCGTTGTCTAACGGCAGGCAACGATCACTCCTTTTTGCCGGAGGTTTATCCACGAGACAAGGTGTTTCAAGTTGGCAGTAAAGCTACCTTCTGCTGTGTTTTACCAACGGGCCAAGTTTGGAAAACACTGAATGTCAGCGGAGACAGCAGCACCAACTGGGTCATTCGCAAGATCGGCAATCATACGTATTCCCTGACGGTCGACCTGATCAAAGGGTCAGTGGAAAGCGGCGCCAATGTGATTTGTGAAACAGATCAAGAGCACAACGGCGCTTGTGCTTACATTGGATGTAAGTGCAGGACACGGTATACTTCCCCTCCTTAAAATTGGGATGTCGATGAATGAGGGGGCTGAGAATTGCGTCGGCGAATCATTTGATTTTTTCACATCTTTTAATGATTGACCAGACCCACCCGCCGATCACGATCTCACCTGTGAAACTCGGGATTTCCAATCGGTTGAGTGCCTGTGGACCGTGGGGCGAAACACACACTTGGCTCTCAAGAGTCCAACGACCTATCAACTACTTGGAAGGTATTGGAAACCCTTTTTCCTCTGTGAAAGGTGGCACCTGAGCAAGTTGTTCAGTTGAAGAGGGGCCATATGATTTCATGATTGTAAAACTTGATTACGCTGCACTTTTTGGGTCGGTGGTCAGATCTAAAGTATAGTAGTGAAGTATAACTCGCCACCACTGATGCTGCTGCAGTGGACGGCCGACATCTTGATTCCACAGAAGGGCTCAAATGGTGCTGACAATGTGTCATCGTCAGCGGTTAGATTGTCCTTTTCAACTTCCGCATTTTTAAGTTTTCACGACAACACATTTGTGATTGCAACATTTCAGATTTTTTTTTTTTATTCAACATTTAACTGAAAGTAACGGTAGCGTTTGATTGATTGTTGTTGTTTGAATTATTCTTGCTCCATGTATAGCGCTTTTTTTTTAGCCGTAGTTGTTTTAAAAGTGCTCTCTCTGTCAATACAGTTGAGGAAAGAATTAAATAAAATGTAAAACGATGTACTTGACACGCGTCAGATTAAAATCCTCTTGCCGTTTGTGTTCCAGTACATGTGCCGAGGAGTCCGATGGGAGATGCTCTCACAAAGTGCGAGTGGATATAGGAGAGAGGAATTGGACTTTAACAGCACGAAACCAACTCGGTACAGTCAATCTCACGGATAGAGCAGACCTTATGAGAAGAGGTACATCCGTTTAAAAAGTCAAAGAATAATAAATTATCGTGGAAAGAGTCTGCATTAGATCATCCTCAAATTCATTAAGTTCTTGTTTGTGTCATTCCAGTGCACATGTTTGCTCCCCAAGAAGTTAAGGTCTCATCAGTGAATGCCAGTAGTGTCAGATTAGACTGGAATTGGGCAATACAAATGTATGACGATCTCAGCATACGATGCCAACTAAAGATTAGTGATAGTCAAACATCCGCGGTGGTAAGTTTACAAAGCAAGTGTCAGAAAGGCATCCATGGTCACAACCACGAAATAAAACATTTGTTTGTCCTGACTGTGATCCTAGAGAGACTGCGTTGGAGTGGCTCTTCGTTTCACAGTCTTGGATAACTTGATTCCCAACTGGCGATACAATGTGACGATGCGATGTGGAACAGCTCAACATTTCTGGAAGTGGAGCGAGTGGAGCTCAAGTGTCGAGTTCCTCACAATGGGCGATGGTTGGTATTTCATGAAAATGGGCAATAGATGAAACAAGCGCGCCGCATGAATACGTTTTTTTTTTCGCTTGCTGATTGCGCTCAAGTTGATTCGCCTCAATGTCCTACAGTTCCCGACGCTCTTGATGTATGGATGCAGGGAAACGACAGCCAAACCATAATCGCTTGGAAAGTAAGTGCGGGCGCGCGTGTTAGTGTGTGCGCATTCGCGCGTGCTTCTGCTCTGCTTCACAGAATAGCTAATATTCACTTTTTGTAGGTACCACTGGCTAACCAAAGCCACGGCGACATCATAGATTATGAAGTTACTTGGAAACCAACCTCTGAGAGACGCAAAAAATCCAGAGTGTTGCACCCAAAGCGCAGTTTAGCACTCAGTCTGGATGCCACGCGAGAACACGTGGTCAGTGTTACAGCCAGGAATAAATATGGAAACTCTTCTCCTTCAACGATCACCATCCCTGTCCTCAATACAGGTATGCGACGAATTATAAATCATTGTAAATTCTATCTGTCCATCTTGCTAGCTAGCGATCCATCCAGCTTGCTAGATAGCTATCTCTTTACCTACCCCATTGTGGTTGGTCTCTGGAACTAATGTAACTTATGACCTCACTAACTTTGAAGGCATATTTTCTGACAGGAAGTGGTCGAGTTAAATCTTCAAAGACCCAAGGCAGTAACGGTGGTTTCAACCTGTCTTGGTCCGCCAGTCCGATCGCTAGCTGTGGCTATATTGTGGACTGGTGCCCAAGCAGAGGGCTGTGCACAATCGACTGGTTGAGGGTCCCGCCTAGTGAAACTAATGTCGGTATATTTTCAGGTAAGTTCAGGTTCCTGCGGATATCTCCAGTTGCATTGACAGAATGACATGCCGCTGTGCGTTACGTCTCCACCAGAAAATTTCCGCGAAGGTGTCAGATACCTGCTGTCGATCTACGGCTGCACACCCGGAGCTCCCGTGTTGCTTGAGAGACGAGAAGGATATGTCAAGGAGAAAAGTAAGACCTGCCTGTGGCATCTGTGAACGATGTAAGGGTTATCAAATGTTTACTTTGTTTGTGAAGGGTTTCCCCGATTCCTCTGCTTTTCCAGTCATACAAGACGGTCTTTTTAGAACACTGAATTGGAAACAGAGGGATATGGATGTTGAGGTATCCTGGGATCCTGTCGCCCTACAAGAGCAGTCTGCTTTCATCCAAGGCTACATCTTATACTATTGGGAAAACAACAGCAGCGTCATGAATATCAGCACCGGTAATGTGGAACTCAATTGTGTTTCTGAGATGGACACAGCTAACGCAAAATTACACATACTCACATGCCTACGCCATTATGCGCAAACTGTTTGAGGCACTTACGTGATCAATATTAAAACGTTTCCTACAATGGACAGTAGGGGGAGCCGTGTTACTTGGCACTGTGGAAGGCCATCCGCATTTGGCTGGTGTTCAGATCAAGACCAGCTTCGAAGTGTGAACGTAGAATGTCAAAGTCTCTCTTATTTCAGACAATCCTCGAGATACCAGCTTGACAGCCAGAAATCTCCAAATCAACTCGTACACATTCACAGTGAAGGCAAACACAACCGTTGGACAATGCGGTGCGACGTCCATCACCGTCACCTTGAATTCACTGAGTATGTCGCTGGCTAGGAACTGGGTTAGAAGTGCATGGAAAATATTGATGAAAAGAACCCGTCGATCAGAACACTCCTCCCTCGTTCCTCATCTGCGCCGTTTGTCTTCCACCAGCTGATAACTTGATCAAGGCTGTCGGCATCACCATCGCAACTATTTTTGTCCTCCTCTGCTTGATTGTTATCCTTTGCTACAGAAACTGGGAATGGTAAGGAGCATGGCACGGTTTCGCATCATGTGACACTCATCTTGCGCCTTCAAATATTGCTTGTCCATTGTTACCTTTTGTAGTATCAAACTGAAGGTCTATCCTCCGATCCCAATGCCGGTATTGAAGGACAAGTGGATGACATCACTGGTAAGCATTCTTTTACAGGTTATGGCTTACACGTGAAGTTGAGGTAACAAATGTCAGTGACATTTAAATAACCTCATTGGTCAATGGGGAACAAAAACCAGTATAGTAGTGGAAATTAACAAACGTCTCAGGAAAGTGTTTCAGATTGTCCCATTGTGAAATTAGCGCGAATCACTTTGTCCCCCCCCCCAGGCTAAACAAAGTTGCCGTCCTGTTTTTGTGGAAATGAGTCATCACACTGAGGCAGAATTGATGGCGATTCCCGAGTTGCACTGCAAATCAGAAGCCCCGCCGGGTCTGGATTGCGCTGAGCAGGGAAACGGATGCTTCAACGAGCCAGTTGAAAACCTCACCACACGGCGCGCCGCTGCTCCATGTCAGTTACCACTACTACCCCCACCACCACCACCATTGTCTTCATCTCTCCCGAAGGATGGACGTCTCAACCCTGCATACAACCTGACCTCAACAGACTCTTTAGTGGAAGGCTCCAATGGATATCAGCCTCAGAAGCAAAAGGGACAGCTCGAAGAAGCTCCAGATACTCCTTTGCCTTGTGTCTTAACTTACATTTTGTTGCCACAGTTGCCTTCTGAATAGTTTCTGCGCACTCCTTTTCATGGTAGCGATGACAACGTACTGTTCAGTATGGAAATAGTCACAACACTCAATAGCACTTTAGTAGTTTATAGACCGGCTCAAGCACTTTACGGCATTCAGTGTTTCGCTGAAATCGCATGTCATGTTACTTAACAAATTCCTGTTACATTAAAAGTCAATGTCGATTTTTTTGTTTTTTATTTCTACTCAGCGTAGATCTAAAATAAGTCTTGACAAATAACGGCACACCAAGCACAGGAAAACGCAGCCCTGTTTTTCTGCGACCCCAGATCTCCGCCGACCACTTCCGGCCTGTGAGCAAGAACAAAACTATTAAGAAAAGGATGAGGGCCAAAGAACAACCCAAGAAAAAAATGTCACATACACCCCTTGACTCGCATAAGTCACACAACTGTACGCACCGCAGTAACCCCCACCCCATGGTGCAATTCTTTTTGTCTTCACGTACCCTCTCGCGTTTCATTTCTTGCTCCTGGCTTAGCTTTTCGGATGGAGATTTCCTGGAGGTTTCAGATGAGCTTTCCCTTCATGCTGCTGGTGCTCCTGCTGTGTATTAGCATGAGATCAGACTACATCCAGCATAGATCTAAAATAAATAATAAGTCTTTACAAATAACGGTACACCAAGCACAGGAAAACGCAGCCCTGTTTTTCTGTCAGCGTAGATCTAAAATAAGTCTTGACAAATAACGGCACACCAAGCACAGGAAAACGCAGCCCTGTTTTTCTGCGACCCCAGATCTCCGCCGACCACTTCCGGCCTGTGAGCAAGAACAAAACTATTAAGAAAAGGATGAGGGCCAAAGAACAACCCAAGAAAAAAATGTCACATACACCCCTTGACTCGCATAAGTCACACAACTGTACGCACCGCAGTAACCCCCACCCCATGGTGCAATTCTTTTTGTCTTCACGTACCCTCTCGCGTTTCATTTCTTGCTCCTGGCTTAGCTTTTCGGATGGAGATTTCCTGGAGGTTTCAGATGAGCTTTCCCTTCATGCTGCTGGTGCTCCTGCTGTGTATTAGCATGAGATCAGACTACATTGTGATGCTGCGCAGATTACAAAACACCCATTTCCACCTCTTGATTGTCCCCTCAATGGTCAGTTAGGCTGTGGGGGGTTGATATAGTCGAGGAGAGAATGAAAACGAGGACATAAGCGTTAGATTCAGATTATCGGAAATGGAATCGAAATATCATCATCTTTTAAGATTGATTAGCCAATATTATCTTTAACAAACATTTTTCGTGACCTTGTTGTTCTAGAGCAGCGGTCCCCAACCTTTTTTGTGTCACGGACCAGTTGAGACAAGTCAATGCTGTTCGTGGTTCGACCCGAAACATTTTTTTTTTAATTGCTTTTAAATTGCCAGTTTTAAATCTCTGCTACTGACACCAAAAATAATTAGAGGTTGATTAAAATTCTAATTCTAATTATATGCTCTGGAGAGAGTCTAATAATACGCATTTGATATTTGAATGTGCTTCGTACCCTATCAAGATTCAACAACATAAAAAAAGTTGTTTTGGGAATTGTTTTGTTTTTACGCACACCGACATTAAATGCTTTTTGCTATTTAGCAGCATAAATGAATATGTTAAATACTGTGTCTGCATAAAAAAGGTTACAATACTATAAACGGTACTCATTGGTTTGAAATAAAATTATTTTGAAAAACTTGATCAAACACCAGTGCGGCTTTCACAAACAACCACAATGTGGCAGCTTTCAAATCTAATCTTGACCTGAAATATCTGTTCCTTTTATCCTTTTAAGAAAGTCTAGACACTTAAAAAAAAAAAGATTTATATGCTGCAAAATGGGTGCGCAGAGGAATTTCGCTTGTTTCCTGGTGGTGGGCATCCTACTTAACGTGTGAATAGCCGTATGGGTGAGTCAGGCTCATTTCCATATGTATGAAGAGGGAGGGGGGGGCAGTCAAAATTACAAGCTTTCCTAAGCTTTCGACAAAAACACCAAGTGAACTTTGGAGAAGCTAAAGAATATATATGAAAGATACATTTTAATCGAAATGACGTCGATTGCTTGTCATTTGGACGGTAACCCGAGTTGTGCGTCTCCATATTGTTTTACGCGCAATATCGGTGGAGGGGGGGGGGTGACGAAAGTGGAAAACGGATCCAGGGTCACTTTCGGTTCCGCACTTTGACGAGTTTCTCGCGTTGTTGTTATTGTTGATTGGGCCAAAGCAGCAAGCGATGGGCGAGACGGGCGGTGGGCGTGACTTCCGCGGGATGGGTGGGTGGGGGGGGGGGCACTCCACCTGGATGAGAGTCACCTGCGGGGAGCCCCGCCCTCTCCGCAGAAGCCTAGGC